>NW_021680434.1:300894-317121 GCF_001412515.2 Diachasma alloeum
CCCCCTCCCCCACCAGTTCCCCCCTCACAGCGAACTTCATAGCCTCCACAATCCTGACCCTCACCATCCTCCCCAGGACTCCCTCCCTCATCTCCACCAGCACCTGCTCATAAAACTGATTATGCCCCACGAAGAACCTCCCATCATGCGAGGTCTCAGTAACCAGAACCCTCTGCACCTCCCCCACCCTCCCCCGATATGGTTCATACGACTGGAAGAGCTCAGACAGCCTCTTGGTCCTGGTCTTGACCACCTGAGTGGGGACCTTCTGCATCTTAGCAGCCGGAGTCCCAGGCCTCGGGAAGAACTGATTGATAAACAAGCTCGGAAATTTGTACTTCGTGCAGAGGCTCATGGTCTCCTCGAAGTCCTCCTCAGTCTCCGTGGGAAAGCCGCAGATGACGTCGGTGGCGATCGTCACCCCGGGCACCTTCTCCTGGAGTACATCGACAACCCTCTCAAAGTCCGCCCTCGAGTACTCCCTCTTCATGTCACTGAGCACCTGATCGCTGCCAGACTGCACTGGCACGTGAAGGAATTTGTAAACCCTGGGGTGACTCAGGATCTTGCTGATCTCCTCCAGGTGCTCCAGGATGTACGGGGGATTGGTCATCCCCACGCGCATCATGCAGCCCTCGGGGATGACCTCCACGATCCTCCAGAGGAGCTCGGGAAGGCTCGTCCCGATGTCCCGGCCGTAGGCCCCAGTGTCCTCAGACGTCAGCCAGAGCTCGACGACGCCTTCCTCGAAGGCCTGGACCGCTCGCTGGATTATCTCCTCTGGGGGGTAGCTCCCCAGCTCACCGCGGGCGTGCTTTGTCTTGCAGTAGGTGCACTGGTTCAGGCAGCCGGTGTTTATCGCGATTATCTCGACGAGGGGGTTCCTGCGGACCTTCGGCAGCGACAGGGGAGCACCTCCCATTTTCCTGCCCGAGAGCTTCTTCTGGGAGAGGAAGCGCACTGTGTTGCCTTTCAGGGTCTCCTCGACCACCTCGACCACACGGTCGATCTGCTGGACTCCGATCACACTGAGGTTCGAGAGGAACGACGTCTTCGGTGCTCCCTGGGGGACACATCTGGAGAATGGAGTTTTTATTGATTAAAGGGTATCCAAGTACTTTGGCTATTTTTTCTCCAGTGAAATGCTTTTCTACTTTTGTAGTCGACCACAGCTTTCATTTGAGCCCCATTTGACCCCAAGTTTCCGGACATTTCTCAAAGATTTTATTATTTAAACTTTGCAGGTTTGTATTTGAATCTTGATATTGAACTGTTAGAAGACACTATAAAAATCTGAAGAAATTTTATAAAGTTTACTTTTGGGGGAAGATTGATGAAATAATTGAAAAGTTACAATTTTTGGAAACTATGAGCCTTTTCTATAAATAATTTATAAACAATCGATTTTCTACCATAAAAATCATTTGTTCGGAATCGTAAAAAATTTATTCACATTCAGAATTTTACCATAAATCGATTTCATGCTTAAAAAATAAGTCTTCTGAAAATTTAAACAATTTCAATTATTTATTTATAAACAGCAAATGTTTAAAGAAATAATAATTCTGTGCAAAATGATTTCTCACGCAATGCAATTGACAAATTTGATGATTAAAAATGGTTGAGTCTGTAGTGTGGTCTGTACCAAACTGTAAAAGATACTTGGATATCCTTAAAGATATTACACTGGGGTCTGAATATACAGAGAATTAAACGAAAATTTTTCAACCCATTATTTAACCCATTCAGAAATCCTGTGCAAAAAATGGAAAATTGCAGGTACAGAATAACAACGAAAATAAATTCCAAAGTTGCTACTTATACACGAGGTCAAGTGGAGCATCGGTAAGTTCAGCATTTATCCCACACAAGATCTATGCGCGCGCTGATCTATTCATTTGTTGAAATGAAGAAATGAAATTCATTGAATTTCATTTTCTCATGAATACCTTATAAATATTGATAATGAATCAAAGAGAATTCGACTAATGATTGAAGTGAATAGCGAAGTAGAGTAAAAGAATCTATAAAGAATTTTTCATTTTCAATTAATTATCTTCAGTTTTTAAAAATAATCGGTCTCCATAAAAGGACAGAATTTATTAATTTCACCGATGATATATATACATGTGAAATATACATATATGACGTGAAAAAAAAATTTACCTCTGAAGAATTTGGAATTATATCACTGAAGAATGTGAAAATGCCGCGTTTTTTTTTTTTTGTGAATAACTTCGTGTCACATATTGACCAATCAGAATTAAGGATTAGCGGTCANGATATAAAACAACTTCACGTTTCGTTCATCTTTAGTAAATAGGATAGGATTACCCGTTGAGGGATAATGTAGGGAAAACACTGAATTTATCGATGTCCCATTAAACCTCACGTATAAGTAGCAACTTTGGAATTTATTTTCGTTGTTATTTTGCACGCGCAGTTTTTGATATTTTGCACACGCTTTCTAAATGGATTAAATAATGCGTTAAAAAAATGTAATTCAATTCTCAGCATTTTTGGATATCCCCTCCCGATGCCATAATATCCTCAAAAGGTTCCTCATACATTCTGAAGCTCGCAATGTCCCAAGAATTTTCATCCTCGCGAAGATCTTCAAGTTGGCAACGCAAAGAGTGCTTGGTATGTTCTACAACTCCAGTGTGAAACTCGTTTTATTCGGAGGAATCCCAGTAATTGCAGGCTGCCGAAATGATGCAGTGGTGGAGGGAGAGTTGTCAAAAAACCTCGTCTGGCCAGACGTTCCCCGGATGCGCCTGCTGCGCCGAGAGAGCATTTTTTGCTATTGAAAATGGGGACATTGGCCATCAAACCAAGAGCAACGGTCCTCAATCCTCAAAAAAGTTCAAGACGAAGGCAAAATATGTTTCAAAATATCGAATAAATATTGTAGAATTGAGGAGGGTAAAAATGACGATATTCTCCGGAGAATATCCAAGTATCTTTCACAGTTTAGTACAGATCACATGACAGATTCAACAAATTTCAATCATTAAATTTATCAATTTAATTGCGTGAGTAGGATTTGAAGAAAACATTGAGTAAAGCTGAAATATATTAAATAAATTGTGATAATTACCCGGCGACAACCACATGCTTCCCCATCTTCCTGCCAGCCTCGATCTCATTCCTGAAGTGATCCTCAGCTGGTGCCTTCACTGTGCACGAATTCAACAGCCAGAGATCGGCCTCTGATTTATCATCAGTGAGGTTGTACCCATAGGCAGCCAACTGTCCAGCCATGTACTCCGAGTCCGAGCTGTTGTGAGTGCAGCCCCATGTCTTCACGTAGATCGTCTGAGTGCCCGGAATGACACTCGACAGAATCTCAGGCCTCTTGACATCCCCGATGAATCCGTTTTTGCGTTTGACTTTAGAACGAACCGTCACGTTCTTTCGGGTGCTGTAGCGCTCCTTCGGGGTTATGTCCTGCGAGGAGATCAGGTCCTCGATGTCTTCTATTATTTCCACACACGAGTTGGACATGTTTTGGGGATTGTCGTCACTGAATTGAAAACCTAGTGTTTACGGGTGAAGTTTCGGGGGTTTAGTTCAACTCTTTTTGGGGAAAAGACATTGGACGGGGATGTCGAAGGGTGGAACGTAAACACGACCACGCGGATGTGCTCGGACTGTGCTGCCCTCGAGCGGACGGGGGTCGCAGCACTTTTGCCGTTTGGGATGAATTTGAAAATTCAAACTTCGGATTTTTTGGTCCCGTTTATTGAGGCAGACGGCAAAATTTTTGTAATAATCTCTTTGGAGCTTTCAATCTACTCTAAAAACGGTCGCCTAACAATGAAAAGAGAATACCATTCTATGTAGGCATGCAACTGCGTCACATGACCCGTCATATGACGGTCATGTGACCGTCATTGACGGTCACATGACGAGGCGTTCATGACGGCTGTCACAATTCCCCCTCCCCCTTCTGTGACCGTCGCAACTTGTCAACAAAAAATGAGTCATTTTTCATCTATATAGATGAAACTTAATTTTTTTCTCGGTCAATTTTCAGTTGAATTCCTTTTGTATTGGCCTAATCCGCATTTTGAAATGAAAATCACGTTTTTTTTCCATCCATATAGATGAAACTATTTTGTTTTATTCATGACCGTCACAAATTGGAAATTAGTTATGACCGTCATTATGCAACTTTATAGATTGTTTGACAACAATTTGGTTAAAAATGATTTGTGACAATCATTTGTAGTTGGAAAATTTGTGCGTCACATGACCGTCATTTTTTGGTCATATGACGCGATCTAAAAAATGACGGTCATTTTGCACCTCTAATTCTATGAAACATAAATAAACGAATCATAATTGTCGAAATAATTTAGGTCAGAGGAAAACAGAATAATTCTACTTTCTTAATATTGCGTTTACTAAGGTTTTCTTCGAACAAAGTTGATTAGAATTAATAGCTAGAATTATGAGATTATCTCACATTTTTGACGTTAAGAATAGGAGAATCTGAATGCAATATAGGGAAAATGATGATCGATTTTTTCTCTTTGGACAAATAATATTAATATCCAAATACAAAATTTCTGATATGAATAAAAAGAAGCTGTGACTCAATATTCCAAATCAGTAGTGAAGCGGTAAACCGAGTTAAGTCGATTTTGATTTTTGATCAGTTTTTGATGAATATCTCAGAACCTAAGGGAGATAGCAAAATTTTTCTCATGACCTTTCTTGTAGAACCGATTAAGAGCTATAAAAAGGTCATGACAAAAACTTTTCTATCTCTTTTAGATTCCGAGATATTCGTCAAAAACTGGCCAATAGTCAAAATCGACTTAACCCGGTTTACCGGTTCGCTACTGAAATGAAGTTTTAATTTTTAATTTGGTGCTGAAAACACGAGATGACAATATTCTAAGCACGGAATTATATTGATGAGATGAACTACAGATTAATTGAATTGCCGTGTGAACTAACTAAAAATTGATAACAGTGTGGGCACGCACTTTTACCAGAGTATCAACAAACATTGAATTCCAGAAATTCACACTCTAAAGTGTGTTCTAGAAGGAATTAAGTTGTAATTATGATTAAAATGTTATTCAGTGAGCATAGGAATTAGAATATGAACAAATCATTGGGACATATGATTCTCAGTGGTCCTATTGTTTCTTGCAATGAGAATGATTATAAACAATCAATTAAAAAAGATATTACCAATATCCTCTATTTAAGCAAAAAACATGACTTGAAATGAAGATAAGGATGGGGAAGATTTACAAAAAAGTTCTCAGCCAAATGTTTTAGTAAAAAATTTTCTATTTCTGCTTGAAATTGGAACACATCCTTGCAATTTTCACAACATCAATTACTCCTCTCCCATAAATGCGCTTCAGAGTTAATTTACAATCCCCTTTCCCCTCTCTCAATGAACACTTAAACTTAAATATCTTAAATAATTGAAAAACACACACGAATATGACAATTCTCTCCTTAAATTATTGCATCAACAATTTACATGCCTTGTATTTGGTATCACCTTGTGTCTTTTCATTTAATTAATTAATACTAATTTCTCATCGTAATTATCATCATAAATTAGTGATTGTGGGGTTTTTACAACTGTTCACACCTGAGTATTTTATTCATTCATGTAATCATGGAGTTGTTCTTTTATGAGAATTACCAATTAATTTTAATCATTAAAATTTCACTCCGTCTTGGATTAAAAATAGCAGATGATCTGGATTATTTAGAGAGCAAATGGCAAGTGATGAAATTCATTTTTTACCCTCAACTGTTGACTTTTAAAATCGAATCAATTGACGATGTACAGAGAGCACTGGATTACCCTTAATTTATAATTAATTAATCAACTCTTCCCTTCAATTTCAATTCATGGCATTCATTAATTTCGTTCGTCGCTTTTTATTGAGCAAAATATTCCCCAAAAAACAATCTCGTTAAATTATCATATGAGCAATTTTGTTCCCTCGTTTTCATATTAAATTAATACTAATTGAATTAGCAATTATTTTTTCATTGACACCACTGGTTTTGACCACTCAATGTCTCGACGATTAAAATTTACAATCTCCTGTTCCAACTGCTTTAAAAATATATATCTGACTCCGTAATAATTTTTTCTTCTTTTATTCTAATACCTAATGGGGTTTTAAATACTTAAAATAGACTTCCAGAGGCACTTGAATGGTTTTTACATCTTTTTTTTACAGAAAAATATATAATTTTGGAATATTCATCGAAAACATTACAAACACTACGATAATTCTGATACCCTAGGACCTAGACTACGTACATTTTTTTTCGGTGATTGAATAAACATTTAGAACATTGCGCAATCCTCGTGTGCAAGAGAAGATGGAGAATCAGCGGCAAATTGGTGAAATTGAGGTATTTCTCTTGTTCGTTGAAAAAAATAGACAAGACATCTTTTGTAGGGAATTTAATTCCCTACAAAAAAGATATTTTGACATTTTCTCCTAAAACGGCTCATTAACGAGATATTTGCATAATTAAATTACCAAATTTATTATAAATTGTTGAAAACAAATGATTTCTCCAGTTGAATTTGCAAATATCTCAAGAACGAACGATTTGTTGAGAAAACGTCAAAAAACATTTTCTGTAGAAAATTGAATTTTCTACAAAAAAGATCTTCTGACATTTTCTCATAAAATGGCTCACTAACGAGATATTTGCATAATTAAATTACCAAATTTATTATAAATTGTTGAAAACAAATTATTTCGACATTGAAATTTGCAAATATCTCGAAAACAAGAGAAATTTTCAATAAGCATGTTTTTTTGTTCAGAAAACCTGTCTTCTGACATATTATTCTGGAAGGATAGTCCCAAAAATGGAAAAAACAACTGGAAAATTCAACGATTTTCACCATTTCCTCACTGAATAATTCACATGTTGTTCCATCATTACATGATTTCCGCACTCACCGACAGAATAACAAAACAACTCACTCAATAAATTAATTATGCAGAACATTGAGTACCTCAACAACTTATAAAATCCCGAGTACAAAGAGTCAGTAAAAAATACTAGTCATAGTGATTTGGTTTTGCGATTCTTAGACCTACTTTCATGACGCATTCGCCATAAAAAAATACAATTTCATTTGATTAAGTAGTTGAGCGATGCACATTAAACGACAATGAGACAAAACCCTTCCTCTCTCGCAATTCAAATCACTTCATTCCATTTTCTTTTTTCATTTATTCAAACGAACATATTTTCAATTGCTTCCGTTCTAATTTTTTTCAATGTCTTTGTTATTTTTTATTCTCTGATTTATTATTTATCCATTCATCTTTTTAGGGGTTTATTATCGATGGGAATGGTGAATATCACAACAAATAAATTTAAAAAATGAGATAAATTATGCGGAACTCAGAATACAAAAAAACACAGGAATAAAAATGGAAATTATTGTTATTATCTTTTAATCTACTATTTTTGAATTTTCGTTGTTATTTTTGTTTTTTTAATTCATGTATGTGTTTTTTATTTGTTCGAATGAAAAAAATTGGAGAAATCAATTGAATGTTAAAAATCCATTCAATTTTTCTTTCTATTGCTCATTTTTTTCACTTATTCATTTATTGAGTCATCTCTTTTATTTTTTTATTATTGATTTCACTGGTGAATTCCTCGACAAACAAAAAACACGATACACAAATGAACAAATAAAAAATATGATAAAATATTCAGAATTTTGAATATTGTAAAAATGCAAAGCAATGAAAACGCGATTCTAAATCCTTTTAATTTCCCTTTTCACTCCTTCAATTTTTCCATATTTTTAATTTACTCTCGTATTCATTCACCTCTTCCATCAATGTCACCGGTGAATTCCTCAACAAACAAATAGAAAAACTAATAAAACATTCAGAATACAAAAATCCAAATTAATGAAACCGCGATGAAAACCTTTCAATTTTCTCTTCAATTCCCTCAATTTTCCCATCTTTTTACTTATTCACGAATTCATTCATCTCTTTTATCCGTTTATCACCGATTTCACTGGCGGTCCCCTCAACCAACAAATAAACAACCCACAAAACCGTTCAAAGCCCAGAATAAAGATTCAGAGAAACGCAAACGCCATTGTTCGAGGGCAAGCCCTTCGACGTTTCTCCCCATTCTCCTCTCTCCGTGGCCCATTGTTTTGTGCGAAAGGTACACGAGAGGAGGGGGCGCCCCCACAAGTGAATACCGAGGGCGAACAGCGGTCCCAGGATATAAAAAAAAAATAATAATAATAAAGATCGAAAAAAAGAAAATAAAGAGAGGAGGCGTACGAGACTCGAAACTCCGAATAAGTTCCTTATCTTCCCTTTTCTGTCTCAAACACGGGCTAAAGGCCCTCCCCCGTCCTCCCTCGCCCAAAAATTCTTCCTTCAACTACGAGAGCTGTTATACAATCGATAGATTAAACCATCGAGATAACTCTTAACGAACGCGAGAGACGAAATGGAAAAAAAAAATTGGAGGAAAAAAGGGGAAACGGAAATGTTTTCCCATTTGGAGACGAATTCTCTCGTTTTCTCGTGACGCTGATGATTTTTGGAGTTGGAAGAGTTGTTGGGAGGTCTGGGAGGTATGGCATGACGTGGAATGGCACGAAATTGGCGATAAGGTCTCGAGAATTCGCATTTTAACGATTCGGCGGCGAAGGAGTGAAGCGTAATGAGGGAATCCTCAGATTTTTAAAATTTATTTTCGGCTTTTCTTGGCGAGGAATGAGAGCGAATGACTTGACGTTTTCTTCTGGCTTAATTCGTGGGAGATATCAACAGGAAGTGATGAAAGACGATGGGCTGACGACCGGATGGATTATCTTTCGAACGTTATCCCGATTGTTTTTCCATCTTCGTAATCGAAAATGTGTTATAATTTCCATTGGATTTTGTGTCATGCAGAAGGCCCTAAAAATTATGACTGCACAAGCGAAAAAAGTTGAAAAAGAAACTGAACATTTTTAAAGAGCTGAAATTTTTAGTAAAGATTGGGGAATATGTTCGATAGAGAGGATATTGTAAATGGATAATTTATCATGAAAATTAACGGTCTGACAGCCATTGGCTGCTGTCACAATTGACGACCTAAAGACTCATAAAATACAGCAAATTACTAATTTGCAATTTTCTGCAAATTTATTTTCCAATATTATTCAAAAACACTCTGAAAATGTTCAATTTTTTCAACGTTTTTTTAGTTGTATAATCATCATTTTTAGAGACTCCAGGGCCACGTAAAACTGAATGGCAATTTGAGAACATTTCAGATTATCAAAATAAAAAAAAATAAACCAAGATCCCATGGGCCTCGAAGTTGAAGTTGTTGTTATTTTGAATTTAGAAAATGAGAAAGTGTCAAGAGATGCCTTTTGCGGAGAATTTAATTCCCAAGAACAAACAGCTCTTGACATTTTTCTCCCAAAATAATTCGTTAACGAGATAATTTGGTATTCAGTAAGTGATGGAATGAAATAATCAGTTAATAATCAATTAATATTGGATAATTCCTCTCGTTAACAAGAGATTTCAACAGATGATTTTTGTCATTCGTCTCCAAGTTCTGTAGCTCGAGTTGATGAGATTCAATGAACGTTTCACCCCTTCACACAAATTTTCCTTAAACCTAAAAAATCCTAAACACCGGGGTTAATCATCCTATGGCAATCGCGGAAGATTGTAACCAAATTAATCCTATCTAAACCTTAAACAATACTAAACTTTCTGACTCCCCAATAATACTAGACACAGGGACTAGGTATCTGTGACAAATCCACCTCCATAATCCCCAGAAAATCTTCACGAAGTACAAAACCCTGCGAAAATGTTTCTACCTCTTCAATTATTTCAAAAATTGTCTTAAAAAAACGTTTTTGGAAAAAATAGAAAAGGATCCAGAGAACTAGTTCTTCTCAAAAACCAACAGATGAGTCGCTTTAAGGACATCACCCTGGGGTCAGAAAATACAGAGAACAACCTGAAAAATTTTCAACCCATTATTTAACCCATTCAGAAATCGTGTGCAAAAAATGAAAAATTGCTCGTACAGAATAACAACGAAAATAAATTCCAAAGTTGCTACTTATACACGAGGTTAAGTGGAGCATCGGTAAGTTCAGCATTTTTCCCACATTACCCGTTGAGGGATAATGTAGGGAAAACACTGAATTTATCGATGTCCCATTAAACCTCACGTATAAGTAGCAACTTTGGAATTTATTTTCGTTGTTATTTTGCACGCGCAGTTTTTGATATTTTGCACACGCTTTCTAAATAGATTAAATAATGCGTTAAAAAAATTTAATTCAATTCTCAGCATTTTTGGATATCCCATTCTGAAGCTCGCAATGTTCCAAGAATTTTCATCCTCGCGAAGATCTTCAAGTTGGCAACGCAAAGAGTGCTTGGTATGTTCTACAACGCCAGGGTGAAACTCGTTTTATTCGCAGGGATCCCCAGTAATTGCAGGCTGCCGAAATGATGCAGTGGTGGAGGGAGAGTTGTCGAAAAAACTCGTCTGGCCAGACGTTCCCCAGATGCGCCTGTTGCACCGAGAGAGCATTTTTTGCTATTGAAAATGGGGACATTGGCCTTCAAACCAAGATCCAACGGTCCTCAATCCTCAAAAATGCTCAAGACGAAGGCAAAATGCGTTTCAAAGTATCGAATAAATATTGTAGAATTGAATTTCACCCCCGAACTCGAGTGGAATGATCGCTGTCACGTGTGGCTCTCGAGAATAAAGATGATCCTCGTATTTCATAAACGCCTGAGGTTCCTCTTGCTCTGTTTGGAGCCCACGATTAGTGGTGGTGTTTTTCGTTTGGTTGGCGTTGCCAGAAGGGGAGTCTTACACAGACCTGTGTGTGGAGTTGATAAACAGTGTGTACAGAATTCTATGCTGCAGCCCTCGCGGGTGCATGTTCCCACGTTCTTCTCGGTGTTGACGGGACAGGCGAAGTTACATTTGGGACAGGAGAAGAGACGATCCGATGGGGCGAGCCTCCTGCTTGCCTGGAACACATAAATTTTGGATTTTTTTTAACGCTTCGCTTTGGGGGTATTTTTGGATAAATTGATAATTGAGGAAGATGATTTTTTTGCTTCCGAATTGTGACCCTCATTATGCCTCTCGCGACCCTTAATCTGACCCATATGACCCTTAATTGGACCCTTGTAACACTTAATCTGACCCTCACGACCCTTAATCTTACCCTTGTGACCCTCATGACCCTTAATCTGACCCTCACGACCCTTAACTTGACCTTCGCGTCTCAATCTGACCCTCACGACCCTTAATCTTACCCCTGTGACCCTCATGACCCTTATTCTGAATATCGTGACCCTTATTCTCACCCTTGTGACCCTCAATTGTGGAGTCTTAATTTCGAGCACCAAATTTTCATCACCAAAAGTTGATTTGGATTTTTATAATACAGAGAATTGTTACATTCGAAAATGAAGAAAACCCACTGAATTTCAACGTTAGTTTTTTGAAAATATCTCGAAATATAACAGAGATAACAAAATTTACGTCAAGAGCATTTTTGTAGCATTTCAATTTCTCTATAAACAATGCCTTATCACATTTTTTTCTCAATCCACTCGTAGTAGAGATAATCAACGATTCCTGTTGACAAAAAAATTTTGAAAACGAGATAATTAATTTTACACAGACGACCATGAAAAATTAGTCCAATCTGTTGCTAGGCGAATAGAAGACAGCTCGGAGTTCCGCTCCACGCTGTTCGCCTCAACGGGCCATCGGATTGTTTCGTAACGCCTGTATCATAAATTTCGCGGGCCCAATCAAGTGGCTCTAAACTACCCGAAAATGATCTCTCCCATTCACCCTCCGCGCGGCATTCACGGAGGATTTTACATGTTTATGCAATGCGAGATATTTCCAACGGCTCTCTCATTCGTTTAGTTGCCGAGGAGTTCATAACGATAAGTGATAGAGAGTACCTCGGCACTTCTTGAAACACGTGCCGAGAGACCCACCTCAACACAGCCATTCAATATATCATGTGGGCAAACGTAAATATTGCCACTAAGGACCATAAACAATCTCTCTTCTCTCTCCTTTTACAGAGTCATTCGGTATACTTTTATGAAGATATTTGGAGTTGATTGTATGAGATAGTCAAAATAAATCTTTGTTGATGAACTCGTAAATTCGGTTTGAGAAAATAAAGGGTTTTTGTTCTGTGAAGATTACGTGCGACTTATTCTCCTGGGATAGCGAATGGGGAAGGAGGAGAATTTCGATGTATTCATCGAAATAGATTGGGTTGTTCTGAATAACTGGTATTTCGATCCGGAAAAATGCTTGTTAATGCAAATTATGAAATTCTCAAAGTGTTGAGACCAATAATTCATTGAATTATCTCATTAATTCGTGCTTGGGAATTTTGTTTTCTCTGATGAAACAATTTCAACGTTGATAATAATCAGAAGTGTATTTTGTTGATTCAAATAACTTTGACTTGCTGTTTTTCATCCCTCAGTCTGCTTTCACTAAAAAAATTGCTCACTGATGATTACCAAATCTCAAATATTTTATACTAAACATTTGAAGAGAACGATGATAACTCTTTGTCATAAACAGAGATTTGGTTATTCCAAAAAATTGATATTTCCTGTGCAAGCGAGAAATGTAAATTCCAGCATTTTAATACTTATTTTGTTCTCGAAAAATGTTTGTTTGATGCAAAACAACAACCAAATAGCCACATTTTTGGCTCGAGAAATTTGTACGAATGATTCAACGAAATTGCTATTTGTTTGTCGTTTCGGCTATTCAATACTCAAATACAAGAAATGAATTTTTAAATAGAATAACAATGACGATGTGCTAGCAACCCTGTAACTTCGAACGAAATATTTATCATTTAGCTTCACTTTATGAGAGATATTCTCATCCTGAAATGTCACGGTCTCCCCGCGAATGATCAGCCTCTTGAGCCAAATGTATCGTTGTTGAAAGCAGTCAAAATATCTACATGTTCATACTGCCTCTTCCAAATCTCGAGCGAAACATGAAGAAAGTGTTGCCAAAATTTTCTGCATCAGATCAGATTTTTTGATCAGATGATCTATCGTCGCCAGAGGATGAGAAATCATCCACAGAAGCAGCGAAGCAGTTGCTCCAAGTGATTGGACTCATAATTCACTGAATTATTATACTATTCATATTTGGAAATTCTGTACGTCAAATTTCTATTGATCCATCTAGACCTCAATCTCTTCCTTGAATTGAGACCTATCGCATCAAATTAGGCTATTGAAAGTAATCCAATAGCTACATTGAACCCTAGAACAGTATCGAATTACCGAAATTTTTGTTTTGTCCGGAGGTTCATTAATTCGATAAATCCACGGTCCACTTGGCCCTTTCAAATCCACCGGTCATTCTCCACTTATCCAGAATCTATTTTGCCACCTGAATGCCTCCACCGCGTTCCGCCCTCTCTAAACGCTCTCAAAACAAATGTGGAACCGAAATCGGCCTTCGGTGCGGTTTGTTTCGTCTAATTACCCGCGATTCGAATGAATTATGTACACCGGAAAACCTGGAACCGCAGCCCGAAAAATTGAGGGAATCGCCCTGTGGACAATGTCTAGAGGTTTCGAACGCGTTCAGATGTTCTCCATTGAATTTCCTCGGCTTAAATTGTCCAAATTTTTTAGTTTGATTTTCTTAATAAAAAAAGAAACAGAAAAATTGAATGAAAAACGAATAATAATGAAAAAAAAAATGACCGTTAATTTTACCTTTGTGATCCTTAATCTGACCCTTGTGACCCTCATATGGATCCTTAATCTGACTCTCATTATAACCCTCGTAACCCTTATTTTGACCCTGGTGACCCTTAGTTTCTGACCCCTTATTTGGGCCCTTAATCTGACCCTCGTGCCCTTATCTTGACCCTCATGACCCTTATTACGACCCTCATAACCTTTATGCTGCCCCTCATGACCTCATTATTTAGACCCCTAATCTGACCCTTGTTACCCTTATTTGGGCCCTTAATCTGACCCTCATGACCCTTATTACGACTCTCATAACCTTTATGCCGCCCCTCATGACCTCATTATTTAGACCCTTAATCTGACTCCCGTGCTCCTTAATCTGACCCTCATGGGCCTTATTACGACCCTCATAACCCTTATGCTGCCCCTCATGACCTCATTATTTAGACCCTTAATCTGACCCTTGTTACCCTTATTTGGGCCTTTAATCTGACCCTTAAATTTGTGGCCCTTAATCTTCCCCTCGTGCCCCCTATTCTAACCCTTATTTTGACCCTCACGACCCTTAATGACCCTCATAACCTTTATGCTGCCCCTCACAACCCATGTGGCCCTTAATTTCGGAGTCTTAATTGCGAGTACCAAATTTTTATCACAGAAGTCGATTTGGATTTTTATAACATAGAGAGATGTTCATAAACGAAAAATTAATCATTTAAGGCGGAAACCTGAAATGAAAAAAATAAAAATAAAAAAATTCTGGCAAGTTCTCTATTAAGTGTGTATTGCGGTGCTCGAGGAAAGAGAGACGATTGTAAACTCCAGAATTGGTTAATGAGGCTATTAATTCTGCAGTTCATGGAGAGCAATAATGATGTTTTGAGAACATCTGTTGGTTCGAGTTGGGAGAAACTGCATTTCTCCGGAATATCGTCGCCTCTCTTCGTTAATTCTCGAGACAGAATTTTTTAGATTGACGAATTAGTCAAGGGCTTCGGGTATTTAAAATGAAAATATTTCGTTCGAAGTTACAGGGTTGCTGTCACATCGTCATTGTTATTCTATTTAAAAATTCATTTCTGATATTTGAGTATTGAATAGCCGAAACGACAAACAAATAGCAATCTCGTTGAATCATTCGTATAAATTTCTCGAGTCAAAAGTGTAGCGATTTGGCTGTTGTTTTGTATCAAACAAACATTTTTCGAGAACAAAATAAGTTTTAAAATGCTGGAATTTACATTTCTCGCTTGCACAGGAAATATCAATTTTTTGGAATAACCAAATCTCTGTTTATGACAAAAAGTTATCATCGTTCTCTTCAAATGTTTAGTATAAAATATTTGAGATTTGGTAATCATCAGTGAGCAATTTTTTAGTGAAAGCAGATTGAGGGAAGAAAAACAGCAAGTCAAAGTTATTTGAATCAACAAAATACATTTCTGATTATTACCAACATTGAAATTGTTTCATTAGAGAATACAAAATTTCCAAACACGAATTAATAAGATAATTCGATGAATTATGGGTCTCATCAGTTTGAAAATCTACATTCTGTCAATTATTTCTCACGCAGAAAATGACATTTATTCCATGAATTTTTTTACAATTCCATGAATTTTTTTGAATTGTAAAAAAATTCATGGATTTTTTTTTGTTGAAAATTGATATTTCCTTTGGACGCAATCCAAAAAAATTCATCATCTTTCCCTTCAAATGTTTAGTACAACATATTTGAAACGTAATCATCAGTGAGTAGAAAACAAATACAAATACAAATTTTGGATTTAATAAAAAAATCAAAAATTTCCAAACATCAATAATAAAATAATTTCGAAATGACTTACGCGTTGTTTTGCATTAAAGAAACATCACCCTGAACCCCTGAATCTCAACATTTTCCAAATACCTCCAAAAATTCTTTTCCAAGCCCTTTTCCCCTCTGAAGAGCCAGAGCCTAAAAAATGATTTCTCACGACTGCCGACGTTGACAAGATTTAGAACCCCAAGAAATACCGAAAAACTCTCCGAGTCGGCCGAAAACCCTCGGGAATGATGCAGCAGCTCGCTGCAGCCACACGTCGGCCAGCTGCTCCTCCCAAACCCAATCTCTCTCTCTCTCCCGACCTCTCCCCGAACCTCACGCGAAAACTCGTACATAATAACTTCCTCCCGGTCCGTGCGTGCGCAATAATATTCGTCCATTACTCCTCTCAATGACCGCCGCAAACCCACAAAACAAAAATAAAATGAGTGTAACAATAAAAAGGGGCCAGTGCACACTGACTTGCAGTGCCCCAACCGCAACTCGAGATGATTTTCCTCGCCGCTCCTCCGCCGGTACCACGGGAGTAATCAAAATACAAAATTACGTGGTTAACGAGAGGGAACAATGGCGAGAAACACTCGAATCATCGGGGCGGGG
>NW_021680434.1:317181-319100 GCF_001412515.2 Diachasma alloeum
GGAGGATTTTACGAGGCATTTAATTCGACGAAACTGGGGAATGAGTTTATTTTACACGGAAATTAGTGATATAATCGGCGTAAGCGCAAGCGCGTGGTCAAAACGAGTTTGTGTTGCGGACGCATCGGAGCATCTTAAGAAGTTGTGGAGGAATGAGGGGGACGAGGGGGAGAACGGGGAGGGACGAACACAGATCGGGGATTAAACGAATAGGGAATTAACACGAGACGATAATGACTGCTTATTTTTAATGGAGTAGTATCACTTCGCTTCTCAATGAATTTTCCAGAGCTCAATGTGTCATACTCAACATGGATTCCGAGGTTTTATGTGATGATGAATTGTGGGGCTGACGGGATGATTGTAATACGCGGGAGAGAGAATAGGAATAATTGTTCGTATAACTTCNTTCAGTGGAAGAACCATGAAGATTCCGAAATTTCCATGAATTTTCAATGTAAACATGATAATTCAATAAGAAATTGCTGTGAAATATAAAAAAGTTGGAAATTCAAGGACATTGTTGCTTGAATTTTCCTAATTTCCATTAATTTTCATGGAATAATTTGACTGAAATTTAAAATTTCCTTGAATTTTCCACGAAAACCACGAATTTTCAATGGTAAAATTCCCTGAAATTTCAATGAAACCGTCACTTGTTTCATATTTCAAGACTAAAGCCTGGAAACTTCAGTAAAAAATTTTCAACAATGTAGCGACTTGATGCGCTTTTTTGTGCCCTTTTTCCTGTCAGATTCGATATTCCTTTTTTCAGTTAATTGTTTATAATCGGTCTCATTGTAAAAAGTAATATGACTGATGAGAATTATACTATGTCCCAATTTATCAGCTGTTTCATTTTCATATTATAATATGATTTGCTCGTGTTCTAATTTCTGTGCGCACTGAATAAGATTGTAATCATAATCACAATTAAATTGCTTCGAGAACACACTTCAGAGTGTGAATTTCTGGAATTCAATGGTTGTTGATACTCTGGTAAAAGTGCGTGCCCACACTGTTATAAATTTTTAGTTAGTCCACACGATAATTCAATTAATCTGTTGTTCATCTCATCAATATAATTCCGTGCTTAGAATATTGTCATCTTGTGTTTTCAGCACCAAATTAAAAATTAAAACTTCATTTGGAATATTGAGTCACAGCTTCTGTTTATTCATATCAGAAATTTTGTATTTGGATATGAATATTATTTGTTCAAAGTGAAANTGCTGCGTTCATGTTTTGCGAGATTTGGAAAAAGCTATGCGAACATGAGGATATTGTGGCTCTGCATTCAGGATGACAATCCTATTTTTGTTACAAGGCCCGTAAACCGCGATCTAACCAAGCGAAGCGAGAAAAATTGCATTCATCACACGGTCCAAAAGTATTTTCTGACGAATGTGATTATAGCCACAATATTGTGTACAAAGCCACATTCGTCAGAAAATACTTTTCATCACGCTGTGACGAAAAGTGAACTTTTCGGCACGCTCCGCGTGCCTAAAAGGCCAATTTCCGCCACATTGTGATGAAAAATATTGTTTGTAACTCGTGAAAAAATGTTTTTTAGCTCGTTACGAAATAGACTATTATGCCATAGGTGCCCAGAATCACGCGATTCTAACCTCGCTTCGCTCGGTAGAATCGCGGATTCTGGGCCCTATGACATAAAATAGTATACGAAACTCGTGCGTAACGGTGTTTTTTGGCTCGTGGGAAGTTGTAAAACGAGCCGAAGGCGAGTATATTACGCACTTGTTGCGTAATATACTATTGTGGACCTTGTGATGAAAATAACTATTTCGTGAGAAGACCGAGCGAAGCGAGGTTAGAATCGCGGTTTACGGACCTTCTGACGAAAAATTGCATTCATCACACGGTCCAAAAGTATTTTCTGACGAATGTGATTATAG
>NW_021680434.1:319413-338142 GCF_001412515.2 Diachasma alloeum
AAAACCTTAGTAAACGCAATATTAAGAAAGTAGAATTATTCTCTTTTCCTCTGACCTAAATTATTTGGACAATTATGACTCGCTTATTCATGTTTCATAGAATGGTATTCAATTCTCTTTTGTTTGCGGGTGGGCGTCATGAAAATTCGACGCAAGACGATTTTACTCGTGAAAATCGCCTTCCTTTTTTGAATTTTCAGTGAAATCTGAAATTTCACGACTCTTTCTCCCTCAACTCGCACTCATTGTCATTCTCCTAAACATTATTAGATCGACTGAGTCGACTGTCCCTGAAATTTCAATTTTTTTCTAACAGTGTGTTCCGTCAATCGGAAACTGAAAACCGAAAAATAAAAAATCGAGATAGACACTTGTCGGTGGAAACAGTTAGCAGCTTCCAGATTATTTGATCACTCGATTGGCTCCAATCGGAAGCGACAGCTCCGTGTAAACCGATCTTCCAGACATTTTTTTACTCTCCTCTTGAGTCTCGAGGATTTTGGTAAAAGGGGCTGTGAGAAGAATTCAGTTCTCTCTCCCTCGAGAGACGGAGAAACCGCGTGCACCGGCCAGGTAAAGGCACACAATGTGGAAACCACGGCTAAATGAAGTTGGGATTTAGTTTCTGGGAATCGGTGGACGTGAAGTCCGTGAAAATATTTTTTCCATTAATATTCATTCGAGAATTATGAAGCACGAAGTGGGATTTACGGCTTGAGGAAAGGGCTTGATGTGGGTTGGGAGATGTTGGGAGGCATTTCGACACTGAGTCGTTAATAGTTATGAAGCGGGAAGTGGCATGAGGGCTTCAGAGTCGTTATGTGAGGAATGAAGCGGGATCTTTGTTTGGGGGAATTTGAATTGGATTTTTTGTCTCTATTTTTTTTTCCTCAAAGCGATCTCTCATTCGGTGGAAATTATTAGTTTTAATTTGTTGGGGGTCACGACGACGTCGGGGAGTGGAACTGTTTGTTGAAGCGGACGTGAAGTTGGATAACATTGGGGCCATGTGGCGGGTGAGGGGTCCCTGTACGAGGAGTTTTTGGAATAAAAATCAAGTGGGAGGTTATCGCGCTGAGGATGAGGAATTGGGGGGGATTTTTTAGGGCTCGCGGAGGCTGCAGATATCTCTGTGGGGGAGGTCACGTAGATAAGATTATTTTTTTGGAAAAATATATCACGGGTTTATCTAGGAAAATAGAAAGGGGAATTAATCCTAAGGGAACACAGTTGGTGAGGGGTTTTTTCTGGTGAGATGAAAAAATTTGAACTTTTTTTCTGGTTTAGTGGGTGTTAGAACACTTTGGTCGAGGTTTTTTAGAAATATGAGAGCTTTTGGGGGATGAAGATCATGGAATTTTTATTTTTAATTAGATTTTTTTGTGTGTGAATTTGCGAGAAAAATATAGGAATATTTGTTTAATTCTACAAACAATGTTTTTAGTTTTTAGAAATTATTGTAAAAGTATTCAAAATTAGCAATAAAAAGACAACAAAATAGAATTCGAACGTTTGTTAATTTTTCAATTGTTTTTTTGTCGAGTTACAAAAAAAAAAATTTTCCGGTTTAACGGCTGTTGTAGCACTTTGTTCGAAGTTCTACCACATCTCCTGATCATCTTTTTAAGAAATATGAAAGTTTCTACGGGATAAAGAATCACGGAACTTTCATTTTAAAATTTAATTTTTTGTCTGAGAATTTGTGGAGAAAAGATACAGAAAAATCTTTGTTGAATCCTTCAAACAATTTTTCCTTCCTTAAAATGTATTTTTTAAATATTAAAATTTGTTTCTTCATACGAAAACCACCGAAATTATCAATAAACACAAGACGAAATGATTTTGAAATTGTTCAAGTATTGTTATTTCCATCACTAATCAGATAAATTCGCACGAAAAATTAAAAAAATTTAAAAAAAAAATAAAAAATAAAAATAAAATATCCCCTATAATTACCCTCAGAAGCAAAAATCCGCAAACACAATGATTCCCGTACGTTTCGACTGTTTTTTGCATAAAATCTCCAGTAAACCGATCCAAAAAGTCCAAAAAAAAATCCTCCGAAATTCCCAAAAAGTCTCCCATAGCAAAAATATTATTCGCGCAAGTTTATTGCGGATATCTCGGAGCACTCGTGAGTCTGATATTTTCAAGTGGGCCAGAGCGGGCCCGTCGGAGTCAGGCGTGCGTCGGATATATCATTATCTCGGCCTCACTGTTGCTATGCAATTAGACTCCGTTAATCGCGCGCCAAGCCCCACCGCCAACCAATTCCCCAAAACCCCCTGTAGCCAAACGTCATCTCCCCCTCCCACCACCCGTCCCCGACCCGACAACCTCGCGCGTCTCTTCGTCCTGCCCCTTCACCCCCGCCAACTCCACAGAGTCGTCCGCGCATAGCAACCGACGAGGACGCAGCAACAACATCAACAGACCACGTGGACCATTTTTCGCTCGTCTTCGCCCCTCTCGCCTCCTCCAATTTCCTTGTTCCTCTACTCCTTCTTTTTCCCGCCGAAACTGCGCAGTTGTACAGCTTCATTCGTTCATTTGAAGGCTTGAGTTGTCGATGGAATTGAATGAATGAAAATGTTGAAGGAACTTTGGAGTTTTTTGAGGGCAACAGTCTCTTGACATTCTCCTGCGAATTTATGTCAGAGATGTTCGCGAAGTGATGAGAATGTGCCGATTTTTTTTCAAAAGTCCCACTAGACTGATCAATGATCGATAGAAGGAGAGGATCAATGATCCAGATAACTAATTTATTAGAATTAAGTAAACCTTTAAAAAGTTTAGAAATAAACTTTTAGAAAGTTTTAACACGTCACTGAGAATGGCCCAACTATCTTACTTTCTCAATTTTTTTGCTTCCGAATGGAAACGATTTGTAATCGTTCAAATTTCAATTTTGATTTTTCGTGTTATATCGACCCAGTAAGATCCAAAAAATCCGAAAATGCAATATTTAGACAATTGTTCGCTAATGAGCAGATGGAATTGAACCTTTTTTTCAAATGTAGATATTGTTGAGTCCTATCGATCGCCATTAATTAAAATTTAATTCAGTAGCGAAGCGGTAAACCGGGTTAAGTCGATTTTGACGTTTGGGCATTTTTTGACAAATATCTCGGAATCTAAGAGAAATAGAAAAATTTTGCTCATTCCCTTTTTTATAACCCTTAGTTGGCTCTACAAAAAAGGTCATAACAAAAATTTTTCTATCTCTTTTAGATTCCCAGCTATTCGTCATAAACTGGCCAATAGTCAAAATCGACTTAACCCGGTTTACCGCTTCGCTACTGAATTCATCGATCAGTTTTTTGAATTTTCGAATTTTTTCGAAAATCGGTTGTCCCACGATAACTAAAAGAAATGTTCTGAATTGATTGAATGATGGCTTAAAAAAATTGTTTGGATGTCCCTGTGACCGAGTTCGAAGATGAAGGCGATAGCAATAATCGTTATTTTGATTTATTTGAAAATTTGCAAAAATTTCGTATTTTTTGAAAATCAGAATTCCGGGGATATCTTTAAATTTCATGCTTCAAATGAGTTCAATCATAGCTTAAAATATTTGTTTTAATGCCATTAAGTCAAAGTTTAAAGATGATTACGATAGCTACATTGGTTGACTTGATTTTTATGATGATTGTTGAAAATTTCGAATTTTTCATGAATTTCCCTGAGAGTGAGCTTTCTGATGGTTTCTTCAAATGTCATGTTTCAAATTCATTCAAGTACATATAAATAAGATTTATCTATTAACATTTTATCGAAAAGCTGAGGGGAGCGATAGAATGATGATAACATTCAACTAGGTTGACAATCTGACAAATTTAGTTGAAAAGAAATCTTATTCAATTTAATAAAATGAAATGAACAATGAGTGATACATGATAGAAGGAAATGATGTGCATAATAACCATTCGGAAACATATTGCTAATTTGTTAGTAAACATAAGTATACTTTATGCAATACAAGAGCAATTTTCCACTTGTTGTCATACGAATTCGCGAAGAAAATACGAACGAACTGCCGCAACGTTAAAATTTTGGACGGTCTAAAAACAGCATAATCGAACTCCTAAGGCCAAAATTATTAATCCTGCCACGAAAAATCGCAAATTTTAGATATGACGAATGAAATGAAAGATTTCATTCGTCATTTTGCTTTCGAATGCTTCCATTCGAAAGCAAAATGTCAAATAAAGACCTTCATTTGATTAAAACCCGTCATTTCCCTGGATCTTTGCCCACATCAACCGAAAAAATCAATTCTCAAATGATAATTGATCGAACGTTTCCCCACGGAGGCGCAAGGCCGCGGCAGAGGCCGACCTGAATGGTCGCCAAGTGGGAATGGGCCCAGCACACTTCCCTCGTTTCATTAGGCGTTTGTTTGGCCTTGAAGGTCACCTCCACAATTCCGCTCGCAAGAATGTCCAAAGATACTGATTCCGATAATAACCACTGCAATTTCAAAACGCTATTCAAACATCATTGGCGCACAACGACCGGATAGAATGGCTTTTATTTTATTTGTCGTAGGTTAAGGCGTCGCGAGAGGAGTGAGAAGTGGAAAAAAAAGATGCTGTTGCTAGGCACGTGGTGATGGCCCTCCAACACCAGGCACAGTGACCCAGCTATTTTTTTTCCTCAGTTCTTTCTCCAGCGGACGCACCAACGGAAGTCCAGTCATCTCTTCCTGGAAACTACTTTGCATCTAATTGTGATTTTTCTGCGATTGAAAAGTGCAAAATTTTTTTCTTCAATATTTTTTCCCACTCTATAAATTTGTTTTCTCATTTCTCTGGAGGTGATTTTTTGTGTTTAATTTAATCATCAAGTTATTTTTAGTTCAATTTGATTATTTTTAATTAGTCAATTGGATGGAGGAATTTCTGTCAAGAGTTTTGAATTAAAATAGAGGTTTTATTTGAATCAAATGTGCAATAAATTTATTTAAATTAATGTAGCTTTCATTTATGCTGAAGGAATAGTTTTCTAGGATACATAAATGTTTTTTTGATTCTCATAAAAAAATTGTTATTTAGAAATGAGATCGCCGTTTCGACGATAATCATAAATGAATATCATTTGAGTATTCTTGAACGTAATACTTAATACGGGAGGAAATAAAATTCCCCGCGATTGCTGTTGTTTGCGTACGTTTCGCAAAACCCACCCACGGAATCGTAATCTGTATTGCGGGGGTTTGTGACTGTAATGGGTCTAGTTGTTGACCGTCAATCAGGAGGCGTGAAGACCGACATTTGTCGAGATTAATTGAGACATTCCGAATGTGAAGTTCTCAGGGTAATAAACTCGAATCAATTGTTTCAGGATAGAATAAAAACAAGTGGGAAATTTCTAGCGTCACAACATAGTCAATATATTTTTGCTAATAAATTGACTAAGAAATTCACTTCGGAACGGATTTTCTATGACGATGTATTTTAGATTGAATTCAATAATTCATTGAATTCAACATTGTCCCAACGTTGGTAGCCAATATTGCCTCAATGTTGGCATTCAACATAGCGCCAACGTTTACGGATAACATTGCCGCAGCGTTGACAACGGATATTGTCCCAAAGTTGAGGCAATGTTGGCAACCAACATAGTCCCAACATTGGCAGCCAACATAGACCCAACGTTGGCTGCCGACATTGTCCCAACGTTGGTAGCCAACATTGCCCCAACGTTAACATCCAACATTACCCCAACATTGGCGGCCAACATTGCCCCGACGTTAACAGCCAACATAGACCCGACGTTGGTTGCCGACATTGTCCCAACATTGGTCGCCAGCATTGCCCCAACGTTAACAGCCAACATTACCCCAACATTGGCGGCCAACGCTGTCTCAATATTGGCAACCAACATTGTCCCAACATTGGCAGCCAACATAGCCCCGACGTTGGTAGCCAACATTGGCCCAACGTTGGCTGCCGACATTGTCCCAACGTTGATATCCAACATTGCCCCAATATTCCCGGACACTGTCTCAAGGTTGGCAGCCAACATTGGCCCCATCAGAGGCCAAAATTAGTTATCTTAACACAAAAAAATCGAAATTTCGGATTTGACGAATCCAATGCTTCCGTTCGGAACCAAAAAAGTAATAATTTTGTTTTATTTAAAATAGTTCAAATCCGGAGAATGAATATGCATTGACAGCATTATTTATTGGGCATACGATGTTTTAAAAGTGGGAATTAATTTTTTTTATGCCTGCGAAAGGATAAGAACACCTGGATATCGATGGCAAATCGAATTTGTTCCAAGGACACTAGAAAGAACAGAACGTTTTTTTTTTATTTAGATCCTTGACTAGCCTTTCCCAACTTGAACTGCGCAATAAATAAGACCCGATTCGTGTCTAGACTTTATACATTATTCAATGTTGCCGAAAATAGAACAATTCGAAATTCATTCGATGCACAACTGTACTTTCACGATTAAATCACGAATGTATTTGGTAATTTGAGGCGATTGTATCTGACCGATGGCGCATTCAGTCGAAAAATCCTGGGATTTTTGGTGTTTTGGAATGAGTTCTGTCAGCAATTGAGAAATAAGATTGTTTTCCTATCATTTGGGGCTGATTATTTGAAATGAATAGAAATATATCACTGAACTCCAGGAGAACGATTATTTTTCGTATTAAGTTCAGAGTCAAATTGTTTTGAGGGTCAACTGAGCCGCAAGGACTTTTAAAGTTGACGGTTAAATGGCCCCTAGGGTTCCCCCTAGAGGTTCCCTAGGGTTCGATCGACCCTCAGGACCATTTGACCCTCAACTAAAAACAAAAATAAAGTTTCCTGAATTTTTCTAAACAACTGATACATTTCACCATCGCTAATTATCCAATTATCTCGGTAAGGAGTAGTTTTAAAACAAAATGTCAGAGAACATTTTTTGTCAGAAATTCAATTTCCTATAAAAACCATCTTCTGACATTTTATTTTTAAACCACCAGTTTTAAAAATAAATTCCAAAAACTAAAATATGAAATTTCAGTTGAATGTAAAAAAATTGTAAAAGAATTCTATTTTCCTTTTCATTTATTCAAAACCTTAGAAAATTCACTCTTTCATCTCCTCACAAAGCCTCATCTCCACCGAGATAATACACCCCATCGTAAACTATATTTCATCGATTAATATTCGAATAATCGTGACTAATTTTCCTGTGAATCGAATTAGAATAACTCTCCATATAATTTTAATTCTTTCTTTATGGCAATGTCACCCAACATCCGGCAGAAGTAAACAAAACGTGCGCCGAAGTATGGCAGAAGTAGAAAGGAAGGCCCATAAACGTTGGCCCAGAAATAGTCGGCGGTCATAAAAGGGTAGGAAATTTAAATATTAATAACTTCTCACAGAGCAGAACAGCAGCAGCGAAATACTTTTTCTCTCGTATTCCGTACTCGGAATTTCGCGGGGGATTACACTTGGCGTCTCGATGTTTATATGTTCGTTTCGAGATCAGTATCGAGTGGAGGGTACACGGGTTACCTCAGTTCGACAGTTGGAAGAGTAATGGGCATGCTGGAGAGGTAAAGCGAAATGATAATTTAAGACGGACCAATTCCGTCGCGGTATTTGGACAAAGGTATTCAGAGCCAATTTAAATATTAATAAGGCACTGTTTTCGCGGAATTATTGTTACAGTATCTCTTTTTGGTATTTAGTAAATCAAATGAGAGGATGGGGGATTGATTTTGAGCAGAATGTTTGAAGAAAAGGTGAGAAGGAAAGATATTTTTTTTAGTTAGATGATGATATTGTAATTTTTAATTATGTCTGCATTATCAAAGTGGTGAGAATGGAGAAAGTAAGGCGGTTTGCATGAGTACAATCGTCTTGTGTCGAATTTTCATGAAGCCCGCCTAACAAACAAAAGAGAATTGAATACCATTCTATGAAACATGAATAAACAAATCATAATTGTCCAAATCATTTAGGTCAGAGGGAAATAGAATAATTCTACTTTCTTAATATTGCGATTACTAAGGTTTTCTTCGAACAAAGTTGATTAGAATTAATAGCTAGAATTATGAGATTATCTCACACTTTTGACGTTAAGGATAGGAGAATCTGAACGCAATCTAGTGAAAATGATGATCGATTCTTTCACTTTGAACAAATAATATTAATATCCAAATACAAAATTTCTGATATGAATAAAAAGAAGCTGTGACTCAATATTCCAAATGAAGTTTTAATTTTTAATTTGGTGCTGAAAACACGAGATGACAATATTCTAAGCACGGAATTATATTGATGAGATGAACAACAGATTAATTGAATTACAGTGTGAACTAACTAAAAATTTATAACAGTGCGGGCACGAACTTTTACGAGTATCAACAAGCATTGAATTCCAGAAATGCACACTCTAAAGTGTATTCTAGGAGGAATTAAATTGTAATTATGATTAAAATGTTATTCTAATAACATTTTAATTTTTATCCAATCAAACAATTTTCAACAAAGACTCATCTTCTCTTTCCTCGTGCCTCCGTGTCTGGGCAACGACCAGTGACCGTTTGAATATATAATGAGGCTAGAACCACCCGGAATAAATATAAAATTGTTTTCTACGGTTGAACACTGTAAAAATTAAAAATTAGTAAAACAGAAATCGGTAGCATAAGAGTAAAATTTGATTTGACACGCGCAAAAATTCGGTTAAAATTAATTAGAATTTCATGATTAGATTTTCATGTTTTCCGGTATGGCCCTCGATTACTATGTTCGCATAGCAATTTTTCATTTTATATTCTCTCCGTGTATCCCCGAGATTAGATCTAGTACAATCTCGCGGAATTTCCAGTAGGATTATTAGTTGAGTAGGAGGATTTCGGTTGGCGATTAAATGGTGAGAAACTTCTTCTTTGCGCGAGATAAAATCGCCATTTTCTCGGAAGGTTAGAGATAGGAGAACTACCTGGAGTAAATAATCCAAGTACGTGGGGTTATCTCTCTCGGTTTCTTCTTTCGCGCTACGTTTCATTCATGCTGGGGCCTTCAATGAGGGGGACTTCAGGTACTCAAGTGGTGGGGATGACCTTCAAGTGGAAAATTTATTCCACGGTGATAAAGTGCCGGAGGAGATTCTTCTTCTAACGATTTTTTGAGGAATTCCGGGCTCAGATACATCTTGTATCTCTCTTGTTGCTCAACATTTTCAAAATTATTTTTTCAAATTCTATTTCGAGACCAATTTTCGATTGATTTTGCTGAATCCTGAATGAACTTCCGTCTTTCATCATTGTAATATCATTCGATCCAAGTATCTTCTACGGTTTGGTAAACTGAGAGAAAAACGACAAAGTTCTCGAACAAGTCTTACTTGTGCCAAGAAAATAATTTAATTTTTTTTTAATTTTTAACGGAATTTATTGCAAGAAAATTGCAAACAACAAAAAAAAATTTCTTACAATAGGCCATCGCCCGAGGGCCTTCAGAGATATCGATATCTCTGATATCGATATCAGTGATCTCGATTTGAAATCGACTAAAATTACATAATCTGTGTGAAGCACTGCAGATTTGAGAAAATTTTGCTACTTTACGATTAATTCGTTAATGCTCTTAAATTTTTTACATTAAACTGACCTTTCTACCTTGAAACACTTGAGGCAAACGGAAAATTTCGTGAAGAATCCTTCACTTCCACGGATTTTTCCCCAAAAAATTAATTTTTCTACAAAAATGTTTTCTGTTTATCTGATTTGGTCTTCGAAAAATGAAATGATCTCGATAATGAGTGAATTGATGACAAAATATCAACATTCTTTTGCAATTTTTTTCACGCGAAATCATTCGAGTCTAGACGGATGAGAACTTTCATTGACCCCAGCCATCAGTATTCCCGCCATTCTCTCGGGAGTGTTCTTGCAATGTAGTGCGCCTCCGGAATAAATACGGAAGACATTCGAATGAAGGGGAATACCTCCCGACGTCCTTGATAACGGACTCGAAAGCCGTCATACTCCGCTGCACTAACGGCGCTAACCACCTTTTGCTCATACCTCCCACAATAATAACAGTAATAACGTGATGTTCAATTACCGGGGTAGATAAAACTGGTATGACCTCCCCAACAGCTGTCCAATAGTAAATATTTTTGCCCTCCTGGAAAAGCTCAAGTGAAAGGAAGCTTCTTAAAACAGCGACGTCTCCTGACTCAATGATACGCTTTGGATAAATCAAAATTCATGTTCAACTCAAAAAAATATTTTTAAAATGAAAATAACTTGGTTGTTGCTTTCCAATGAATTTTGTTGATTATACCAACCTATTAAATTAATTAAAATTTCATTCATATATTTTATTTGTCAATTTTTGAAAAATCGGTCACCCCTAAAATCCAAGAATTTCCCAATAATTCCCGACCAATAAATCATTCTCGTCATTCCCACCGAGTCCCATGACATAACCCTCCCCTCCTCCCACAAATAAAAGTCCCATTAGAATTCAATGACCCCCATTAGCCCAATCCTCAACTGGAGCATGATCTCAGCATCTCCGAAATCCCTCCGAAAGCCCTCTCAACCTGTTGCTATGGCAAAACTGAATGAAGAACTGCGTGCGTCACACAGCCTTCGCGACCATTGCTCAGATCAAAACACAGAGGAATCAAAAAACGAAGCACAACCCATGACTCAACTCCTTGTATTCTTCATTTTTTTTCCTCCAACTCGTTTTATTTCTCGCGATATCGCTTTGAGCCAGCCATTCTGTTCGTAAAAATCACGGAAGGATCGACCTGTTGCCATGCAGAGGCGAAAGTAAACAATATTGCGTCACTTTGTTGGGGTTTCTAGGCTCGAAAATTTTGGGAAGGAATGCGAAGGCATGGGTACAGTCCCCACAAAGTGAATTCTCTCTCTCTCTCTCTCTCTCTCTCTCTCTCTCTCTCTCTCTCTCTCTCTCTCTCTCCTCCTTTCTTTTGCTCTGGACCATCAGCGATGGAGGGGAGGAGTGAGTGAGGGAGTGAGGGAGAAAGAGTGAGTGAGGAAGAGAGAGAGAGAGGGAGAGAGCGATGAGAGGGTGAGGCTTACTCCTTTTACGTTCCACTCTCTTTCTCTCTTACTCTCTCTCTCTCTCTCTTGCTCTCTCTCCTTCTTTCTTTTGCTCTGGTCCATCAACGATGGAGGGGAGGAGTGAGGGTAAAGAAGAGAGAGAGAGTGATGAGAGGGTGGGGCTTTCTCCTTTTACGTCTCTCTCTCTCTCTCTCTCTCTCTCTCTCTCTCTTTCTCTCTCTCTCTCGCGCTCACTCTCGCGCTCACTCTCTCTCTCACTCTCTCTCCCTTTCTCTCTTATTCTGTTGGTTCTTGCCGTTCACGCGCGTTTTTTCGGGCTGGAATAATAATGGCCCTGGCGGGAAGGTTCCGCACATAACAGACTCTTGACTGCATAGCAACAGGCGAGCGTTCCTCTCGTTCACCTCGCGTCATTGGTGGATGGGCCGGGGGGTGACGTAAGGGGGGGAAATGGCGGGCCGTGCGAGCACGCGGTTCCCGGTGGGTGTGAGTGTGGAAGAGTGGAGAGGACAAAGGAGCAAAACATGAAGACGCAATAACGTGGGTTTTCGGGACGAGTTGGGGCTGCGACAGGGGAATTTGGATTTTTGATTTTTTGAGAGCTGTTGATTCTAAAATGAGTTCTAGAAGGAATTGAGTTGTAATTGTGATTAAAATCTTATTCAGTGAGCATAGGTGAATAGAACAGGAATAGGTGAATAAACCATTTATTGTAATATGAAAATTGTATTTCTTTTTTACAATGAGAATGATTCTGACCTATTAATTGAAAAAAATTAATATCGAATCTGACAGGAAACAGGGCATCAACACCCGCTGCAGCTTTTATACATAAATAATTCAATGATTATCGAAGTGATAAACACTCATTTATCCGTCGCTAGCCGACGACAATGATGGCTAGATAAAAATTAACCACCACTAAATGAAGAAACTAAATTTTCAAAAACATATGACGAGTGATTTTATGGGAAAATGGCAAATGTCAAATGTCAATCTTTTAATACTCATCAAAAAATAAATAATTATCAAAATAATGCAATAATTATCAAAGCGAAAAATACTCGGTCTTTTACCGTTCACCTCTTTACGAAAATGAACAACCTAACGACGAAATTAAGCATTCCTTGATATTTAGTTTCAATTGACCTTGGAGGTCACCTCGTCTCCACTGACAGCTGCCAAGCAATTTATCACCTAGCTCATTCACTACCCGACGATAATAATGGCTAGATAAAAATTAATCACCACACGGTGAAAATTATTTGGTGAATTTCACCAACTAGTTGTTGAAAAAATGAATTACAACAACTATTTGGTGAATTTTAACAACCAGTTGTTGAATTTCAATAACTAATTGGTGAAATTCACCATATAAATTTCTCCGTCCAGTAAAAGAAAAAACTAAACTTGGAAAAACATAACGAGTGATTTTACGGGAAAATGTCAAATAATCATGCCTGGAACTCTCGAAATTGCCTCAAAAAATTAAGTTTCAATTGACCTTGGAGGTCACCTCGTCTCCACTGGCAGCTGCCAAGCAATTCATCACCTAGCTCATTCACTACCTGACGAGGATAATGACTAGATAAAAATTAATTACCACACGAAGAAAATTATTTGGTGAATTTCTCCGTGCATTAAAAGAAAAAACTAAACTTGCAAAAACACAACGAGTGATTTTACGGAAAAATGTCAAATAATCATGCCTGGAACTCTCGAAATTGCCTCAAAAAATTAAGTTTCAATTGACCTTGGAGGTCACCTCGTCTCCACTGACAGCTGTCAAGCAAGTCGCCACCTAGTTCATTCGCTACCCTACAACAACGATGACTAGGCAAAAATTAATCATCGCAAAAAATGATAATTGACCGTGCATTCACCCGGGGGATTGATCACCCGAGTAAATTAGAGAGCATCAATGACTGATTAAAAAAAAATTTCTCGTACGTGAGATTGCGGTGATTCGAAAGGAGCCCGCTGGATTCAGGCCCCTGGCAACAGGAGACCGAATCATCGCGGTGCGCGAGAGAGAGAGAGAGAGTAACGGATCGTTTCCTGGCGGCGAGAAGCCACACGCAGTTGGGTCCAGGATGCAGGAGGGGTAGTGGGTTGCGCGGGGCGGTAGCCCCAGCGATTCGGCGAGATTGGAACCGTCAGTTTTTCGTACGTAACGACGTCACCCATTCCAGTTCCTCCTTAGTAACTAGCGCGGTAAAACACTTGTTGATGCTGAGAGTGGCAATCAATACTTTTCGAGAAAAGAAATTGATAATTTTGTTCATTTTATTGTATTAATTCATTTAATATCAAAATATCTTTGCGGAACGTCACAGCCGTGACAATTAGATCATACACGGAGAGAAAAATAAACACGTCAAACAAGTCTTGTTTGGGCTAGCAAAATCGCTAGTTAAAAATTGCCAAAAAAGAATTTGTTTGGTGCGAATTTGAAGGTCTCAAACATGAATAATTGCTCTGCTTTCGACAGCAACTAAATATTTGGCTCAAGAGGCGGATAATTCACACCAGACGGTGCCTTTTCAGGATGAAAATATCTCATACAGAGGAAAATTTATCAACAAATATTTTATCCCTAAGTTACAAGATTGCTATCATATCATTATTATTGTTTCATTTAAGGGTTCATTTGTTGTCTGTGATTATTAGACAGCTGAAACGAAAAACCACTATCCCTTGTTTCGCATAAAACAAAAATTTATCGGGAGCAAAATACGTATGGGAACACTCTCCCTGTGTTGGGCACAAAAAAAATCTTTTTTGATAATTTTCCAAAAAATATTTTCTTGGCACAAGTGAGACTTGTTCGAGAACTCTGTTGTTTTTCCCTCAGTGTAGTTTTAATTTCTCCAAAAATCCCTGATTGCTGGATTAATTCCCATCGCTTGGAGAATAAATACGTTTATTAATTCCATTTTTCTCGTTCGAAGGTAGAATTTTATTTTAACAAAATACAATTTCACCTCGATTTGGCCGCCTTCTGTCGACGTAATTAATCATTAAAAATCGATTTCTATGAGCTAATTTAATTATTCCAAGAGTTTAAATTAATTTTTTCTTTAAAATTTTCAAACTTTCAATAATTTTAATTCAACATGAATTTATTTTTTGGTGTCTCCAGTATAATTTCTATGATTGTCATTATTATTTTGATATGTTCCCTCATCTTAACATTATTACGATTATTGTTGTAATTATCATTATATTATTCTGTTTATTTTTAAAGAGTTCTTCTGGGGAAACTTCTTTGCATGTTTTTTTTCTTTCTGTGTTATGATTCAAGAAATCACCATGTGATTATCAGCTTATGATTCAGAGGGCTCTCCTACAATTGTTTTCAAAATAAATTTTTAGATTTTTTTTATTTTTTAACAATAACAATAGGAGTTTATCTCGATTTCCCCTGTTTTCGGGGAAATTAATCATCGAAAAATGTCAATAAAATTAATGCCTCAATGATTCACACGTTTTCCCCGAAAGATGACCTAAACCTTTTCACCGTGAAACACTCCTATTCTCATCCCAACGTTATCCATAATATTTGAAATATTGCTGGTATAGAAACCATCGCATATCCGCAAAAAAATCCCCTTGGAATACCGCTCTTTATCCCCCTCGAATCGATAAAAAAGCATGCACCTGGATGCAATTGGGTTGCATCCCCCCTCGAGTACACAGACTCGATCAAACAGTACCCAAACAACGGGTGGACATTGTGACACAATCCCCTCGCATACCCACATACCCCGCACACTGCTCGACATTTTTATTCCCAGTACGACAATACGAATGACTCGGGACAAAGGGAATAAAGAAAAAAATTAATACATCGTGACCCGTAGTGTGACAATTATTTTCGAAGGAGATTATGGATAATTTGATTATGAATAATTTGACTATGATGACCCGTAACTCATTGAATTATCTTATTAATTCATGATTGGCAATTTTGTATTCTCTAATGAAACAATTTCGACGTTGATAATAATCCGAAATGTATTTTGCTGATTCAGATAACTTTGACTTGCTGTTTTTCATCCCTCAGTCTGCACTGATAGAACGGATTAGTTATTGTTAACCCTTCAGAACTCGCGCTCAGCCACCGACCTTCGTTACTCGCGTGGTGAGCGCTGCGCCGCCAGTGCTTTCAGTAACGCAGCGTTGTCACGTTCATAGGTACGCGCCGAGCGTGCGGCGAGCGGGAAACAGCAACAGCGGAATTGAAAATTTTACATCCTCCGTTACTCGCGCTGGGCGGCACGGCGCCGCTTTTGCGTATGAGCCTCAACAATTTATTATTTTTCGTAGCCTTGATGGATTTTCAGCGGATAAGAACCTTGCTAATCCATTCTAAATGATTCAAGCTAGGCATTCTAATTTTTTCAATTTTTTGAAAGCTCAATTTTGCAAGAGGCAAGCGAAAATTTGAAAAAGGCGGCGCGGCGCTTATAGCGCGAGTTCTGAAGGGTTAACGAATGGATTCTGGTTGGAGGTTAGGGTCTATTCGGCCCCACCAAATGTTCATTCGTTAATAGTCAACGAATGTATATTTGAGGAGTCTTGTTTGACTTGACTTTCGTTATTAAAGTGAACCATTCGTTAACTATTAACGAATATTCATTTGGTCATATTCAACTCTACCATTCGTTAATAGTTAACGAATCTCGTTTGGAATAAATGAATCATTCTATCAGTGTGCTTTCACTAAAAAATTGCTCACTGATGATAACCAAATCTCAAATATTTTATACTAAACATTTGAAGAGAATTGTATCGTCGATGCAGTGGCGAGCAGCTGGCAGTACATATAATTCTGGTGGGGATGCAGTCCCCGCAACACCCACCATAATTTTCAAGTCTACTCTGAAAAACGTTAGTTACCTCAGTATGATTTTCCCTCCTTCTTCCCTTCGGTAATTTCGCCTTTATCTTTCCCGTTTTATCCCTTGTCCCCGTATTGAGTTACTATCTCCCTCTCTGCGAGCCTTTGAAAAGACCAGGGCCCGCAGGGGCAGCTGTTGTGCATTCCTGCGTACAATATTTCCATCTCTTTTATTCTCGTCCTCTCTCCCTCTCTCTTCGGCTTGGGGTTCTGTTTTCACCCCTCGTGGGACTCAAATGGGACTGGCAGAGGGGAACCAGAGACAACTGAATATTGGGCTGGCGAAACGTTGATTCGGGCGTTGCACTAGTTCTTTTTCATCGCAGAAAAAGAATTTAGAATTTGAAATGTGACGTACGGTTTTGTTTTATTGAGATGAGTAATTAGAAATTAATCCCAGGGGCTTTCAGGCTTAACATAAAACAAGCAGACAATTGCTTTTTTTACTTCCGAATGGAAGTTTTGTAATCGGTCGAGTTTCGCTTCCCCAATTTTGCTTGGAAATGACTTAGAATGTCATGAAACGTCGAGACATGAAGTTTTTAGAGCATGTCCGTGCGTACAAAATTCTGGGAATTTTTAAATAAAAATTTTCACAAAAAAGGACCAAAGTGATAGATAAAAATATTAAATAATTTTAAATCCCGTTAATTCGGAAGCTTATTATCAATGGAATTGGTAGAAATGAAAAATGAAGAAGAGAATGTATCAAGTAACGCTCACATTTTATTACAATAAAAAACGATTTTTCAAGTTATTTTTTATATTAAAATATAAGTTGAAAAAAACAGCTTGACGAATATTTTTCATTCAATTTTCACATTCGACGATAGAAAATTTCCGTGGGAAAGACTCATTGGTTTTAGCCTCGTAATACTTTCACGTTCAAATAAATTGATGCGAAATACTAATTCCGTTGGAGAATCCGTGAGGAAGATATTTCCCTTTTATTTTTGTGGATGTTTACTCTCGGGTAACGACTGCTTACATTTCGAATTTTCGACGTTGCCATTGACATTCAAATGAACGGCTGTTCGGCTTTATTTTTTCTGTGAATTCAACGAACCGCGGAACACGTTCTAACGCTTTCATGAGAAGAATATGATATTTTGGACAATCGACGTTAATTTTCTTTTCTGGGGGAAAAAGATGAAGAAGGAAGATCGACATTGTAAACCTCTTCCTGCTACGAATATTATTTTTTGGATGATTAGCAATTGTTTCACTGCGTCATACTGAATTTCTAAACACGAATTAATAGGATAATTCAATGAATTACGGGTCTCATCACTTTGAGAATCTGCATTCTGCGGATAATTTCTCATTCTCTGGCGACGATAGATCATCTGATCAAAAAATCTGATCTGATGCAGAAAATTTTGGTAACACTTTGTTCGTGTTTCGCTCGACATTTGGAAGAGGCAGCATGAACATGTAGATATTTTGGCTCCGCTTTCAACAACGAAACATTTGGCTCAAGAGGCTGATCATTGGCGGGGAGACCGTGACATTTCAGGATGAGAAAATCTCTCATAAAGTGAAGCTAAATGATAAATATTTCGTTCGAAGTTACAGGGTTGCTATCACATCGTCATTGTTATTCTATTTAAAAATTCATTTCTTGTATTTGAGTATTGAATAGCCGAAACGACAAACAAATAGCAATCTCGTTGAATCATTCGTACAAACTTCTCGAGCCAAAAATGTAGCTATTTGGTTGTTGTTTTGCATCAAACAAACATTTTTCGAGAACAAAATAAGTATTAAAATGCTGGAATTTACATTTCTCGCTTGCACAGGAAATATCTATTTTTTGGAATAACCAAATCTCTGTTTATAACAAAGAGTTATCATCGTTCTCCTCAAATGTTTAGTATAAAATATTTGAGATTTGGTAATCATCAGTGAGCAATTTTTTAGTGAAAGCAGACTGAGAGAAGCAAAACAGCAAGTCAACGTTATTTCAATCAGCAAAATACATTTCTGATTATTACCAACGTTGAAATTGTTTCATTAGAGAATAAAAATTTCCAGACACGAATTAATAAGATAATTCAATGAATAATGGCTTTCATCACTTTGAGAATCTACATTCAGAAATAGTAATGTCCAAATATCTGTTCATTAATGTTTGCACTCATCGTCGTAAATATTTCATGTGATATTCGGGATATTAATTCCCCCCGTTTGCTACCGATTCCCATTAATTCACGTTAGTCCTAATTAAACTGAGAGCGAGGTTTCATCACAGTACAGTGAGTGTTTCCAGTGATCTCTTTTTTTATTCTCGCAAATGTGCGGCCCACACAGGGTCTTGACTCCCGCGATTCGATTCACGAGTTTATAAACACTGCGGGAGATCAAATGAGATGGGGAGGGAGTGCATGCTCTCGGGATATACCTCATCACACGGTATCTCTGTCATATCGTAACAATGCGCGGCGAATCAACGGGCAGGCTATTTTGCGGACATCAAACGTCAGCGGTGCATCGAGAACGTAATGACAACATTTTTGTTTCTCTGGAGTGAGTTTCAATGAAATCTTTAATTAGTCCATTTTAATGAAGTGTCGAGACTGACATTTTTTCACTGTTTCTCATTGATGATGTCTTGATGATGCTCCGCTCTTGTTGAAAGCAGAACAATTATTCGTTTTCGAGACCTTCAAATTCGAACCAAACAATTATTTTGTCGGCCCCAACAAGACTAGTTTGAGAACTTGTTCGTTTGCCTCTCAGTGTAGAGTCTAAAAACTTTCATTTTCTC
>NW_021680434.1:338167-340398 GCF_001412515.2 Diachasma alloeum
CTTCTGTCACTGCTTCCCTCGTCTAATATCCGCCTTGTGACCCTCTTCCGGCTGCTGTCGGGCTGGAGGAAAAAAAAATAATATCCACCGATGGTGGAGACACGCGAGAGGCCGCCGGTGGTGGGGGAACAGGTGCATCCTCTCTGTAACCGTTGGCCTCGTCTGGTCAAGACGTTACACGATTGCTCGTTCAAACCTGAGAATTATTTCCCCCCCCCCCCCTGAAACAACGTATTTGCTCCTTCGGTTTTACGGCGCCGTTTGAACTCAATGTTTGGCTCCATCAATCAATATTTTTCGCGTTTATTAGCGGGCCATCTTTTATGGGCCTGAATGGAGTTTCGTTTCTCGCGAGTGATGTATTGTTTGTTAGGTGAACGGTGGAGAATTGGAGGTATTTTCAGCACTTCCACCTTGGGTACTATCATTAATCTATCGTGTCGTTGGGCACCTGGTGCTTTTTATCTGCTCGTCGATGCGTAAATTTTAATGACGACGACGTAAATGGGAGACTTTAGTGCTTGAGGAGAGGAACTAAAAGTTTCTAGGCTCTACACTGAGAGACAAACGAACAAGTTCTCAAACTAGTCTTGTTGGGGCCGACAAAATAATTGTTTGGTTCGAATTTGAAGGTCACGAAAATGAATAATTGCTGTGCTTTCAACAAGAACGGAATATTTGGCGCAAGAGGTGAATCATTCGAACAAGACGGTGCCTTTTTGTGGGGAATTTCATCAGCTACAAGCAGTTATTGTGTCTTTTTCTCCTAAAAATTCTCAAAATCGAGATAATTGGAAAATTCTGAAGAGCAAAAATCAAGAAATTGAAAAAAAAAATTTAATACGGAGACCTTCAAATTCGAACCAAACAATTATTTTGTCGGCCCCAACAAGACTAGTTTGAGAACTTGTTCGTTTGGCTCTCAATGTAGAGTCTAAAAACTTTCATTTTCTCTCCGTATTAAATTTTTTTTTTCAATTTCTTGATTTTTGCTCTTCAGAATTTTCCAATTATCTCGATTTTGAGAATTTTTAGGAGAAAAAGACACAACTTGCTTGTAGCTGATGAAATTCCCCACAAAAAGGCACCGTCTTGTTCGAATGATTCACCTCTTGCGCCAAATATTCCGTTCTTGTTGAAAGCACAGCAATTATTCATTTTCGAGACCTTCAAATTCGAACCAAACAATTATTTTGTCGGCCCCAACAAGACTAGTTTGAGAACTTGTTCGTTTGGCTCTCAGTGTAGAGTCTAAAAACTTTCATTTTCTCTCCGTATTAAAGTTTTTTTTTCAATTTCTTGATTTTTGCTCTTCAGAATTTTCCAATTATCTCGATTTTGAGAATTTTTAGGAGAAAAAGACACAACAACTTGCTTGTAGCTGATGAAATTCCCCACAAAAAGGCACCGTCTTGTTCGAATGATTCACCTCTTGCGCCAAATATTCCGTTCTTGTTGAAAGCACAGCAATTATTCATTTTCGAGACCTTCAAATTCGAACCAAACAATTATTTTGTCGGCCCCAACAAGACTAGTTTGAGAACTTGTTCGTTTGGCTCTCAATGTAGAGTCTAAAAACTTTCATTTTCTCTCCGTATTAAATTTTTTTTTTCAATTTCTTGATTTTTGCTCTTCAGAATTTTCCAATTATCTCGATTTTGAGAATTTTTAGGAGAAAAAGACACAACAACTTGCTTGTAGCTGATGAAATTCCCCACAAAAAGGCACCGTCTTGTTCGAATGATTCACCTCTTGCGCCAAATATTCCGTTCTTGTTGAAAGCACAGCAATTATTCATTTTCGAGACCTTCAAATTCGAACCAAACAATTATTTTGTCGGCCCCAACAAGACTAGTTTGAGAACTTGTTCGTTTGTCTCTCAGTGTAGAGCCTAGAAACTTTTAGTTCCTCTCTTCAAGCACTAAAGTCTCCCATTTACGTCGTCGTCATTAAAATTTACGCATCGACGAGCAGATAAAAAGCACCAGGTGCCCAACGACACGATAGATTAATGATAGTACCCAAGGTGGAAGTGCTGAAAATACCTCCAATTCTCCACCGTTCACCTAACAAACAATACATCACTCGCGAGAAACGAAACTCCATTCAGGCCCATAAAAGATGGCCCGCTAATAAACGCGAAAAATATTGATTGATGGAGCCAAACATTGAGTTCAAACGGCGCCGTAAAACCGAAGGAGCAAATACGTTGTTTCAGGGGGGGGGGGGGA
>NW_021680434.1:340408-376669 GCF_001412515.2 Diachasma alloeum
GGGGGGGGGGGGGGGGAAATAATTCTCAGGTTTGAACGAGCAATCGTGTAACGTCTTGACCAGACGAGGCCAACGGTTACAGAGAGGGTGCACCTGTTCCCCCACCACCGGCGGCCTCTCGCGTGTCTCCACCATCGGTGGATATTATTATTTTTTTCCTCCAGCCCCGACAGCAGCCGGAAGAGGGTCACAAGGCGGATATTGGACGAGGGAAGCAGTGACAGAAGGAGTTGAAAATTGAAAGAGCAAAGGGGCAGGAAGCTCACCTGACGCTTTCCGGTTCCTCAATTTGTCATGGGGGCACTTCTCAGGGAATTGTTTTCTTAAGATACGGGGCATTAGATAAGGTCATGCTGGCGATTTTCGTTATCGTCAGGATGTTAACGATAATCTTGGGGAGAGAGGGGTGGACGGGACAAAATATTGTGGATAAATATTGATGTGGAGTGCACTGATTGTGAGAGAAAAACGACAAAGTTCTCAAACAAGTCTCACTTGTGATGGGAAAATGGTTTTTTTGGATTTCACCACTACTTTTTATGGCACAATTCATCATTCCATCTTATTATGACACAATTCATCACAATCTGTTTCATCACAAGCACAATTTGTTACAGCATATCTCATCGCAATTTGAACTCATCACAAATCTATTCATCACAGTTATAACATAACATTTTTAAATATATTACCAATTACCAACACGTTTTATGTATAGAAATGATTGGTTTGGAAAAATATTATTTATATAATGAATAATGCTGTGATGAGTTTCTCATGTGATGAGCAGCGTTGTGATGAATTTTTGTGATGAAACGTGCCGTAATATCACACAACTGTAATAAGTAGAGATGACACCAGTTTTTTGAAGAAAAAAACTGGTTTTATTCCAGAGAGTGCGATGGAATGAAAAATTTTTGTCGCTAAAATAGATTTAGTAGTTCAAAAAAAATTGCATTCTCTGTACACACAAGAAATGTCATTTCTAGCACTACTCCGTTATTCGATACTCCCATACGTATTTTGCTCCCGAAAAATCTTTGTTTTATGCGAAACAGGGGATAGTAGTTTTTCGCTTCGGCTGTATAATAATCACAGACAACAAATGAACCCTTAAATGAAACAATAATAATGATACGATAGCAATCTTGTAACTTGGGGATAAAATATTTGTTGATAAATTTTCCTCGATATGAGATATTTTCATCCTGAAAAGGCACCGTCTGGTGTGAATTATCCGCCTCTTGAGCCAAATATTTCGTTGCTGTCGAGAGCAGAGCAATTATTCATTTTTGAGACTTTCAAATTCGAACCAAATAAATTCTTTTTGGCAATTTTCAACTAGCGATTTTCTTGGCCGAAACAAGACTTGTTTGACAACGGGTTTGTTTTTCTCTCAGTGTGAAGCAATAAACCGGGTTCAATTTTGACTTTTGGCCAGTTTTTGATGAATATCTCGGAATCTAAGGGAGGTGGCAAAATTTTTCTCATGACCTTTTTTATAACCCTCAATTGGCTCTACAAAAAAGGTCATGACAAAAATTTTTATATTTCTTTTAGATTCCGAGATATTTGTAAAAAACTGACCAATAGTCAAAATCGACTTAACCCGGGTTACCGCTTCGCTACTTAAGTGCATCTTGCACTAGGAAAAAAAAACTTTCGTCAAGAAGATTTTGTACTTGTCCTGAAGACGAAGATAATTTCTTGACGACAAAAAAGCGATTTCTCATACCGAATAGAATTGAATGTCCGGGAACTAAAGTTAATATTTCGCCTAAAGAAAACTTTTGGTCTACAAAATGAGTTCTGAAGAGGATTTCGCCCAGAAAAAATTGCGTGAACTATTTGGATATTCTTGAATAAATCAGGTTTCGTTGTGAAGCTATAAAAATACTTTGAAAATAGAAAAAAATGGTATTCACATTCGAATGAAAATGTAAAAAGCTGAGAGCTGTGAATTTTCGTGATTATAATTGAGCAATTATCTCACTAATGAGTGATTTTACGAGGAAATATCATAGAACCTTTTTTGTAGGCGAAGGAAATATCTATAAAAAATATCTCCTGGCATTTTCTTCTAAATCCGCTCTTTATCGAAATAATTCGATGATTAGTGGAATGTAGGTGTTTTTGGTTGTCATCAGGATGTTAAAGATAATCTTGAGGAGAAAGGGATGGATGGGTGGATAAATATCGCTGTGGAGTGGGGAATTGGGAAATGGGAGGAGTTAAATAAATCAAGCTTCATTTTGAAGCTATAAAGAATACTTCGAAAATTGAAGAAAAAATGGTATTCACATTCGAATGGAAATGTAAAAAGCTGAGAGCTATGGATTTTTGTGCTTACAATTCCGCAATTATCTCACTAAGGAGTAACTTTATTGAGAAATACCATAGAACCTTTTTTGTAGCTGAAAAAAATCCCTACAAAAAATGTTTGTTGACATTTTCTCCTAGACCCACTCATTACCGAGATAATTCAGGAATTGAAACGTCAGATTGAAGATATTGTACGGCTTTTTGTACTCTACACTCGTGGGAACACGATCATTTACCCCAGAGAATAAAAATGTCTCGAATTTCATGAAACCCATACCCAAAACCGAATAAACCCGCAAGATTCCCTGGCAAAACTCCTTCACTCAACCATTAAACTCGTGTCATTGTCAGGTTGATCCCACCCCAAACAATGAAAACACAGATTAGCGAGAATCGATCGACTGTTCCGGTTAATCGAGCCCTGGTCTTGCTAATGACGTCCCCAAAACACGAGGCGAATCCCGTGTGCTACCGTGTAGATACCAATCGTCGAGGCAGGTGGTCCCAACGAAGCCCTCACAAGCATCAGCAGAGCCAAATATCAAGTGCTCATTTCCAAAATTCGCCGAGAAAATGCAAGGGGAGTGCAACGAAAAATCAATTCACCGCGCAAATAAAATCGTCGTCATATCGTGCAGACGATAAACACCTCGACATTTCCGGGATAAATGACGCAACGCGCGGAACAAAGCGGATGAGGGGAATTCTCGAGTTTCAAACGGTTGCGCGACGTCTAACAATCGTTCGTCTCTGGTGACCTGTACTGACTTCTCGTATCGGCAACAATATTGTCGTTTTTCGAGGGAGAAAAACATACAAATTTCGGGAGGCATCAACCCCAAATGATAAAAAAGGGTATTAACTATTACGAAAATAAAAACTAAAAACTTGTGGTGGCATTGAGGTAGTGATAACTTAAATTTTGAAACATGAATAAACGAATCATAATTGTCCAAATAACTTAGGTCAGAGAAAAATAGAATAATTCTACTGTCTTAATATTGCGTTTACTAAGGTTTTCTTCGAACAAAGTTGATTAGAATTAATAGCTAGAACTATGAGATTATCTCACATTTTTGACGTTAAGGATAGGAGAATCTGAATGCAATATAGTGAAAATGATGATCGATTTTTTCACTTTGAACGAATAATATTAATATCCAAATACAAAATTTCTGATATGAATAAAAAGAAGCTGTGACTCAATATTCCAAATGAAGTTTTAATTTTTAATTTGGTGCTGAAAACACGAGATGACAATATTCTAAGCACGGAATTATATTGATGAGATAAACAACAGATTAATTGAATTGTCGTGTGAATTAACTAAAAATTGATAACAGTGTGGGCACGCACTTTTACCAGAGTATCAACAAACATTGAATTCCAGAAATTCACACTCTAAAGTGTGTTCTAGAAGGAATTGAATTGTAATTACGATTAAAATCTTATTCAGTGATCGTAGGAATTAGAACATGAGCAAATCATCTATTGTAATATGAAAATTTAACAGCTAAGAAATTGGCACATACGATTCTCATCGTTCGTATTGCTTTTTGCAATAAGAATGATTACAAACAATTAATTGAAAAAAGGAATATCAAATGTGACAGGAAAAAAGGCACTAGTCAAATAACTGACACTACTCAAAATAATCAGCACGGTTCATTAAAGAAATTATGATAAGAAACGAGACAAAAAACAGAATAGAAATCCCGATAATTTCGCATGATTTATGATCTCCCAGAGATCAAAGATCATAAAGCGGTCCTCAGAACAAATTGGCGAGAAAAAAAAACTACAGACTGTAATGAACTCGTGTTCCGCAGAGGTGATTAGCCCTCAGTATCAATCGCGTGTGGCCATTCTTCGCAATTACAAGAGACGGAAAACCTCCGAAATACGCCCGGAGGTGGAGAAACAGTGAAGCAATTATAATTTAATCAGCCGCGAAACCCAAGAGCCCTCAGGGACACCCGAGCCCAAAGACGATAACATTAAGCGTTGGGAGACAGAGTTAATACGATACCGAAAAGATACATTGATGTTGGGTATGTTGCAGTCAGCTTAAACCTAATCAGAGTTCTCTGAACCTAATCGCATTTACTCCCCTTTAATTGGAAAACAACACGAAACTTCGAAGGGAGATGACATCGTTGGACCCTTTGAAAATATTGCGAATTTGAATAATTCTGTCTTTGTAATTAGTGAATTATCTGGGTGAGGAGTTGGTTTAGGGGAAAATGTCAATTAACATTTTTTGTGGGGAATTTCATGAACTTGAGAAAAGGTCTTCAGACATTTCCGTCGAAAATTATTCGTTACGGAGATAATTGTAGATTTGTAACAGGAACAGTTGTATTTCCAAAAGGGAGTAAAAAACGAAACGAACAATTTGTGGTAAATTGTTATTTTATTCAAGATGGAGTAGTTTTAGGAGAAAAAGCCATAAAACTTTTTTTTAGGAAATTTCATCAGCTGCAAACAAGTTCTTGTGACTTTTTTTCCTAAAAACTCCCACAATCAAGATAATTGCAAAGTTCTGAAGAGCGAAAAATCAAAAAATTAACTAAAAACTCAAATCGAAGGAGAATTCAATCTCTCTATAATTAACATTGTATATTGGCAATGAAAACCGTCGTTACTGAGACATTTGCACATTTGTGAAGAGAGAAACGGTGAAATTCAAAATAATTCTCATTAAAGCTACAGCACTCCTGATTTCGTTGTTATTTGTTTGGTTGATTTCAATTCATTAGCGAAATGGTAAAACGGTTCAAGTCGACTTATCCCTTAGTTTCGTTTTTGAAGAATATCTTCGAATCTAAAGGAGATAATGAAATTCTCGTAATAACCTTTTTTCTAGAGCTAATTGAGTGCTGCAAAAAATGTCTTGGCAAAAATTTAGCTATCTCCCTTAGATTCAGTTTAGGCTCATTACAAAGGGAAAGAAATGTTCTTCGCATTGAAAAAAAAAAATTATGGGATTTCATGAACATTCCAAGCTGTCACTAACATTTAAAAAAAATCAAGTGTCCATTTAACCCCAACCTCCCCTAATATAATCTACAATCGCATGGCGGCCGTTCGCCAGTACAGTAGACTTTCGTTATAGTCGCATTCGTTATAGTCGCATTTCCCCTCATATCGATTTTTTCGAGCTCGAGCGCTTCCCCCACTCCGTACCACCTCCGAGGTGTGGATTTAAATGCCCCTGTTTTCTCGGAATGGGCTTTGTTTTGCATTTCTAAGAAATTCGGAAAATAAAATTTAGGAAAAATGAATTTGCGAGAGAGAAATTCAGTTCACTCTTGACTGTCACGAAGAGAGGGTCTTTGCAGTGGTGCATAATCCTGCTTTTTATTTGAATGAAGTGAATAAATTTTGGAGTGTATTGAACAATGCGATGTTATTAATATTTCTATTAATTTCATTAATTTACTAAAAGTGTTCAACGCAATTCATTTTGTTAATGTAATAAAAGTGTCTAATGAAACTAATTTTTATATTTAATAAAAATGTTCAATGCAAATTGAAGAGAAAAATAATTGGAGTAAAATTTATTTTCTTATCGCTCCCGATTCCCGGAATTTAGGCTTCCCGTGAGCGCCTGGTGGGGGAAGAGAAATACAGTCCCATTCTCAGAATCGGCTGCCCCTACAGCCCCGTGAGTGCGACTATAACGAGAGTCTCCTGTAAAGCTCAATAAAAAAGTAAAGAAGCCGACCCTCACCTTCACATAAGAATTCCACTTGATCTTGCTCGGCGACACCGGAGGGCTCCTGGGGTTCCCCCTCTTGGGTACCATCAGAAAGTTCTGCACATTGACCAGATACCCCCTGGCGAACCTGCTCTTGGGGCTCTCCTGTATCCCACTCTCCTTGGCCTTCCTGGACCGCCTGAGGTTCTCCTTAGTGCTCTGCCTGACACAGACATGAGTGATCCTCCTCATATTAGCCATCACATCCTTCCCGCAGATGCTCCTCCACGTCCTCGACACCATGCTAACAGCGCAGAGATCCTCAGCCCTCAAGTACCCCAGGATCTTGGAGACAATCTCGAGATGATTGCTCTTCTCCCCGAGCAAATGTAGAATGTCAACAGTCTCCCTGCCAGTGACATCGGGTATTGACCGAGTCCTGTAGCCCCCGTACGTCCTCTGGCTGAAGTCCAGTCGTTTGGGCTTGATCTCCGCACTCCCAATACTGAGATTACTGAACTCCTTTCTCTCGACACTGCTGAACCCCTCCCCCGGGCTCTTGCTCGTCTTCGGTGAGAACGTGATATCCACCGATGCCAGGGTCACCCGGAGGTCGTAGGGGGTGCTCTGGGCAGCCCTGACCATCTTCTCTTTCTCGTCGATGGGCTCGCACGCCACGAACGACGCCGAGGGAATCGCCGGCGAGGGCGGCGGCGAGAGGATGGGAATGCTCGCCGGTGTCACCGCCGACGCCCTCTGGGCCTTCCTCGCCCTGCTCCTGTACTCCCGCAGGCCCTTGCGGAAGCTGTAGCGCGACTCGTCCCCCGGGGAGTCGAGACTCAGGGAATTGCCGGCTGAGCTGCCCTCCAGGGCACTGTCCGGGTGCTCCGGGGCGAGCGACTCCGAGGACTCGGCGAGACATGCCGAGGCGTTGATCAGGCTGTTGAGCTTGGACCTGGGGCGGCGGTCCAGCTGCCAGTGCTCCGAGCGCAGCCAGTAGTGGCGCCTCGTCAGGGCTGGGGGCCGACGGGCCCTCGCGCTCGGGGTGCCGAAGGAGTGAGGGGTTAACGACAGGTAGCCCGAGTCCATACTGTCGGAGGTGCGCGACGAACGGGGGTGAGGAACTGCACTGTGAGGGGTCTCCACGATCGACGAGATGTCCGACATCTCGATGTCCTCGACTGAGTCACTCATCTTCGATTTTTTGGGGTTTTAAGGGCTTGCAGAGGCTTTTTTGAGATTTTTTTATGGGGGGGGGGGCGGGGGGGGGGCTTTTTAGGGNGGGTGGGCTTTTTAGGGGTCCGGAGCGTCGCAGGCCCTCAACATGGCACGCACCCCGGCATCCCGTTGTGACTGGGGTTTTTGGCGTTTAGGGTTTTCTGCTTTTTGGATTTTTTAGGGGTTGGGAGGACTGGGGGGAGGTTTCACGGATTTCACGAGTTCATTACACTTGGGGGGTGACACTTAATTGAGCACTTGCACATGAGGGTTGTTGACGGAACGACACATGACGCGGAGTTTCGCGCGTGAATGAGGTGCGGGAGCGATACGACACGAACGAGGGGTGAGTGGGAAATAACCGCGGGAGCGTGGATGGAGCCGAGCGGTTGGGGGATCGGCGACTGGTGGGGGTTGGGTTTGGAGGGTAGGGGGGGACATCTGGCGGCTGGGGGGAGAGGCTGGAGGCGGGTGGGAGGCTCTTTACCGATGGAGGTCGGTGCGAGCGGTTTTTTTAACTGGCGCCACCCGCGCAGGGGGTGGTTGATGCCGCTTTATTATGGTTTTTTCGCTTGGTAGATTCGATTTTCTCTTTTTCAAATCATTGTTTATAATCGCTCTCATTGGGATAATCCCTGCTACGAAATTTAGAAACTTTTGGCCAATAGCCAAAGTACAAGATCTATGCGCGCGCTGATCTATTCGTTTGTTGAAATGAAGAAATGGAATTCGTTGAATTTCATTTTTTCATGAATACCTTATAAATATTGATAATGAATCAAAGGGAATTCGACTAGTGATTGAAGTGAATAGCGAAGTAGAGTAAAAGATTCTATAAAGAATTTTTCATTTTCAATTAATTATCTTCAATTTTTTTAAATAATCGGTCTCCATAAAAGGACAGAATTTATTAATTTCACCGATGATATATATACATGTGAAATATATATATTATATATATATGACGTGAAAAAAAAATTTACCACTGAAGAATTTAAAATTGTCACTGAAGAATTTGAAAATGCCGCGTGTTTTTTTTGTAAATAACTTCGTGTCACATATTGACCAATCAGAATTAAGGATTAGCGGTCAGGCAGTTTCGAGATATTTCGATATAAAACAACTTCACGTTTCTTTCATTCTTTAGTAAATAGGACAACCCCATATTTTTAATTATTCAATTCATAGTCAATTGGAAGATTTGAATTATGAAATATTTGATTTTCAAATTTCAACTCAAATGTTATTGAAACTGATGATTGATGCCGATCCCTGGTTGATTACCGTTCATTATGCCCTTTTTCCTGACAGATTCGATGTTCTTTTTTTCAATTAGTTGTTTATAATCATTCTCATTGCAAAAAGCAATACGACTGATGAGAGTTGTATGTCCCAATTTATGAGCTGTTAAACTTTCATATCACAATCAATGATTTGCTCATGTTCTAATTCCTACGCTCACTGAATAAGATTTTAATCGTAATTACAATTCAATTCCTTCTAGAACACACTTTAGAGTGTGAATTTCTGGAATTCAATGTTTGTTGATCCTCTGGTAAAAGTGCGTGTCCACACTGTTATCAATTTTTAGTTAGTTCACACGGCAATTCAATTAATCAGTTGTTCATCTCATCGATATAATTCCGTGCTTAGAATATTGTCATCTCGTGTTTTCAGCACCAAATTAAAAATTAAAACTTCATTTGGAATATTGAGTCACAGCTTCTTTTTATTCATATCAGAAATTTTGTATTTGGATATTAATATTATTTGTTCAAAGTGAAAAAATCGATCATCATTTTCACTACATTGCATTCAGATTCTCCTATCCTTAACGTCAAAAATGTGAGATAATCTCATGATTCTAGCTATTAATTCTAATCAACTTTGTTCGAAGAATACCTTAGTAAACGCAATATTAAGAAAGTAGAATTATTCTAATATTATTATATTTCCCTCTGACCTAAATGATTTGGACAATTATGATTCGTTTATTCATGTTTCATAGAATGGTATTCAATTCTCTTTTGTTTGCTAGGCGGGCTTCATGAAAATTGGAGGCAAGAAGATTGTACTCGTGAAAACTGCCTCCAATCGTTCGAGATATCTACTATATTCTCATTTTCGACTTAAGATCGTATAATATTGTGCGTTCAAGACAAAGTTTTGAACAAATAATATTGACATAAGTTTCATCAGCTTCAAAAAATGTTTTCTAACATTTCATTCTAAAATCACTCGGTCTGGAGATAAATACGCGCAAATATGTAAAATGTATTATTATCTTGTATTATTATTAACAAATTATGTATTATTATTAACAAACTGAAACTGGAAAAAATTATTTTTAAAGTTGCCTCAAACATTACATTATTACTGTAAACTGTTTCAATATTCAGGATTTGGAGAACAAAAAATTGAGGTGAAGAGGGGTTTTGCGTTTTGAAGTGATTCGAGGGAGGGGGGAGGGTCACGTGGCACAACGGACACAACGTGCAACGTGAGAGAAACATTTATCGAGCAACCGCTCCGAATTTTCTGTTTTTATTGGAATAATTTTGAGCAATTAGTGGGTTTATTGAGGAATTTTTGAGAGAATGGAGTCGTCAAGCAAAGCGGAGTCTGCTGCGCCCAAGCAGGCGATGGTTTACATCTGCGGAGGTGAGTTGAAGCGTCTTTATGAATGATTTTGAACGTATAACCTCAAATGCATGCAAATTGAGGGAATTTGGGGGGTCACACGAGTTTCGCAGTTGATAATTCGGTGGTAATTTCTCATTTCTGATTGTTTAGAGTGTCACCACGACAACGAAATTCGACCCAGGGATCCAATCCGTTGCAGAGAGTGCGGGTACAGGATCATGTACAAGAAACGAACAAAGCGTCGTATCCTTTTTGGAAAAATGTCTTGAATTTCTTAATGTTATCATTGAGGAAGGAATTATTTTGTTGATTTCTTGGAGGTGAGGTGGTGTAGGGAGAGTTATGAAACAATTTCTGAGGAATTTTCAAATTTTTTCTGTACCTTTACACTGAGAGAAAAACGTCAAAGTTCTCAAACAAGTCTTACTTGTGCCGAGAAAATAGTTTTTTGAAAATTATCAAAAAAAGGATTTTTTGTGCCAAACATGCAGAGAGTGCACAGGAATGAAAAATTTTTGTCGCAAAAATAGATTTAGTAATTAAAAAAATTCTCTGTACACGTAAGAAATGCCATTTCTAGCACTACTCCTTCGTTATTCGATACTCCCATACGCATTTTGCTCCCGAAAAAACTTTGTTTTGTGCGAAACAAGGGATAGTAGTTTTTCGTTTCGACTGTCTAATAATCACAGACAAGAAATTAACCCTTAAATGAAACAATAATAATGATATGATAGCAATCTTGTAACTTAGGGATAAAATATTTGTTGATAAATTTTCCTCTGCACGAGATATTTTCATCCTGAAAAGGCACCGTCTGGTGTGAATTGTCCGCCTCTTGAGCCAAATATTTCGTTGCTGTCGAAAGCAAAATAATTATTCATGTTTGAGACTTTCAAATTCGAACCGAACAAATTCTTTTCTGGCAATTTTCAACTAGAGATTTTGTTGGCCCAAACAAGACTTGTTTGACAACGTGTTTGTTTTTCTCTCAGTGTATGACGAAATTCATGAGTGAAGCGGTAAAACTTCAAGTCGACTTAACTCTCAGATGAGTTTTTGAGGAATATCTCCGAATCTAAGGGAGATAGCGAAATTGTTGTGATTACCTTTTTCGTAGCTCTCCATTCATTCTACAAAAAAGGTTATAACCAAAATTTTGCTATCTCCTTTAGATTCCGAGATATTCATTGAAAACTGATAATTGGTAAAAAACATCTTGGGAATGAGTACGTCTAGGAGCAATTTTCATAGATTATTTATTGTTGAAAATTTCTTCAGGTGAAAAAGTTCTTTGGAGACTTCTTTTAAAACTCATTAATTCTCTCCGAAAAATTCTTCAATTTATCTCGTATTCTTCATTACAGAATTATGTAATTTTCTCTGTAATGAGTGGATGTAGAAAAATATTAAGACATCTTTTATTAGAAATTTCCTGAGCTAAAAAATGCCTCGATTTTCCTCCTAAATTCATAACTGATTTAATCCCAAATTTTCATAATTTTATATTCAGCTCAAACAATTTTTTGGGAATTCATTTCAAATTCGATATTTTTCCTTAACATAATTATTTCAGTCGTCGTCTTCGATGCTCGTTAACATCAACGTCATCACCATCAACTTCAAATTGAATCTACGATTAAATAAATCAAGAATAATATAAGGATTAAGCGATAAGTTGTAAAATATTTGACTTTGTAATAAAACCGAATTTATAAAAGATTGAGTAATCATTTTTTCGACTCGTAGAAATGTTCATTTCCATTCTTTCCATTGAAAATAATTGAGAATAATGTTGACTATTGGGTGTAAATGAATAAAATGGAATAAATTGGGTATTCATTAGGCAATGTATCTTTTATTTACAATAAATAAATTACATTCTCGTTAGTAATGTAACAGAGTTCGTTTCTTTCATATTTTCATTATGACGAGGAAGAAATAATTAACAACAGCACTCATGAGCCACTGGGCCATAAATTCATTCACAACGATCTACGATTAGATTAATCCCCCCCGATTGAGTATACAATAAGTTTTATAAAATTGTTTCAAACTCCGGTCCCATCTCTGATATCAATCTGGCAAAAGCCAAACTTTGGTTCCAATGAAATTGATAATTTTGGTTTTGTCAACTCTTTATCAATGAATCTAGTGAAATGATAGCCTTCAATGCTTTTTATAGTTATTTTACAATTGATTGATTGAGTAAAGTTTTTATATAAAATCTTAAAGATGTAGGATCTTTATACGATTACGATACAAAAAACTACGGTTCAGTGGTCTCACGTATTGCTGATGTATTACCCAATATTCGGAAATATTGTTTCAGATGATGATTGATACAAAATTCAAATAATATCCATAAAAAATAGTTGCATCGAGGGCTCATCGAGATTCTCCATTAACAAATTAATGATGCAATCTCGAGAGCAGGAGATGAAAACTCAAAAGAAAAACACCGAAATACAAATTTACTTTTTTTGGATATTCAGTTGAGAGTTACTAATACTGACTCTGGAAGCAGCCAAGCCAACGTTTTACCTCTGATAAATCATGAATTATCATAAAATGTTCTTCAAAAAATATTTGCAATCATTCTAAAATCAATAAATTCTCATTCATCTATAAATAATTTCCATCACTTGATATGTTAATTTGCACATTTTAAACCACAAATAGCCCTTTGAAAATAGAAATAATTGTGTGTTGATGTTATTTTTTATCATTGGCTTGGCACTGTTGGACACATGCACACGTACACATCTTGGAAGCTCATACAATAATTTGTGATTTGGGTTTTTCTCATAATTCAGGAGTGATGTGACGAAAAAAGTAACGAATTGATTCTTTACATAATGTTAAATATGAAATTATCTCGAAGGATTTTAGGAGAGAGTCGAAATACATTTTTTTGCAAATAGTTCACTGAATTTTGAAAAAAGTGTTTTGACATTTTCCCCTAAAATCGCTGGTTGACAGGATAAATACACCAAGCAAAAATGTCAAATTCAATTCCTCACATTTTCCCATCACTTGAGACCATCATCTTTTCCCACGGATATTACACCGAAAAATCTACATTTTCAAATTCCCTCAAGTCATCTAAGCTACAATGATATCGTTTTGGCAACAGATTTATGGTATTTCCACTCAATTATCCTCTCGTTGTACAATTGTGCGGTCATAATCGATAACTTCTTAAATATTTTTATCACCCACTCAAGCACATTAACGTTTAGGTACGAGATTTACATGATTATCTGACGTTGTGTGATGATTATGCTAAGGAAAGACGTTGTCTCTGTGCTTGAGCACTTGGCTAATATTCTCCATTCATATTTTCTATCGTTATATCTTCTTAGACGAACGTTTTACGTTGCTTAACGATAACTCCGATTGATCCTTCAGCTCAGGGGGCTTTAATACATAATAATTATCCATTTAGAGATGCCTGAATTACTCGATTAATCATCTTCCTCTCATTCACCCACTAGTCTATCTTACAATGTTTCTCGTTTCAATTAATAATTTACATAAATTTATACAAACTTATTCATCAGTTGTTTCATCACCCAAACAATTACTCAATCTTCTGAATACCATACAAATATATGTATATATTCATCTATATAAGATATATTTATAAATTCTTCCTCCCTGTGAAATCGAGTGTTCAATACATTATTCTCATAACTCAATTTGTTGCACACAGTTATCTTTTTTTTGCACTTTGAAGTCATAATCACATGCCAGTCAGAGTAATTGCACCTCAAGTCGTCTAAACTCATTTACTCAGGGATTTTTTCTAGTTGATTTAAGATTAAATTTTGTATATAAATATTTTTAGTTTTGTTTATCAACTAAAATTTCATCACCATGATTCGATCATATATAATATGTATGTTTTTCTGGTGGAGAATCACCAGGGGTTGGAGATGTTTTTCACGTACGTGGGATCAATGATCTGATTTGGTAGTGAAGTGGAGAAGCAGGATGAGTTTTTTGGAAATTTTTAGATTGAGAGATGCTTATGGAAAACTTATTCAGAAAGGAAATTAATTCATTTCGTTTTTCAAGAACTTTGAAAATATCTCAGGGAGTGCATTCAGGGAAAATTGTCAAGACATTTTTTAGAGACAATTTCATTAGCTACCAAATTAATTTCTTTTCATTTTTCTCCAATTGACTTGACCAATGGACTTCAAATGTGCCTTCTCCCGTATTTTTCATAATTAAGGAGCGAACATTTGTGATCATATTTAAAAAAATATTTCGAAAAAAAATACGTTGGGGATTTTTCAAAGTTGATTTTTCGATTAAAAAAAATCAAATCTCTAATTTTTAGCGGTCGAAGACGAATTTGACCTACAAAATCAGATTCCTCAGGAAAAATCAGGTGGTAAATAGTGTTTTTAAATTTTTTTTTCCCGAGGTGAACTTCCCCTTAAAGAAAATCGTCGACAATTTTACTGACAATTTCATCAGTTACAAACATATCTTTCCATTTTTCTCCATAGAAAATTTTTTCTTCATTATCCTGCAAATACCTCTCAAATTCAGTAGCGAAGTGGTAAAACGGTTCAAGTCGATTTTGACTATTCGCTAGTTTTCATTAAAAATCTCAGGATCTAAGAGGGATAGTAACATTTTTGTTACGACCTTTTTTGTAGCCCTCAATGCGCTCTAGGAAAAAGGTTTTAACAAAAATTTCGTTATTTTCTTTAGATTCAGAGATATTTCTCGAAAACTCAGCTACGGGCTAAGTCGACTTGAACTTTTTTACCGCTTCGTTACTTAATTAACGAATTAAGCGTCAAATTTAACAACAGAATGTCATAAACTACTAAAACCTTCCACAATCATTCAACCATCCCCTTCAAATTCTCAGATATGCATAAAAAACTGACAAACAAAATTAATTTACCTCATTTTATGAACAACAGAAAAATCCAAAAAACTCAACTACAAAATTGCCTCTACCTGTTTCTCCCCTCCACAGAAATTACAAAAAAAACAGCAGTTTCATACTGCCAGAGCGAAGCCCTCAGTGTGTAGCCCTCACCGGGATAAACCAAAATCAACTATAAAAAAAATTGAAAAATCGCCGGAAGAGGAATTCCCTCGAATCTCTCGATTTACAAAACAAACATTGTCTATGGCCGCTCGAGAGCGTAATTTTGGCACTATGTATCATCATTCTTCTGTCTCGATTGGTCCTCACGTGCCACAACAATATCATCACTAATTCTCGTCTGTGTATTCTCCTTTCCACGATCACCATGCTCCACGTAACAGTGCACTTGCAATTCATTGACTGTTCTCAATGATCTTGGACATATTTGGCACTTGTAGGGCAACGAATTGTCGTCGTAGCGGGTGTTTGGCACATGTAAATCACCAATTTGCTTTGTATCATTCGTATTAACTAGGGTTGACATGTGATATGCACGTGATGCATCGATATCCGAGGGCGGTGGGGGGTATTGATGAATTGTTGGGGGAATAATTGGTTCACCCTCGTCTGAGGATGTTTCACCACCACTTGCTATGTTTGGGGGGCCCATTTCGGGGTCCCATTGGCCCATTTTACTTGGATCCTTCTCGTATAATTTGTAGGCGAGTATCTGAAATCAAAATAAATGATATTTAGTTTTAAAATTAGTAAGAAATAAGATAATTATTGTTTTGTTGCTAATTGTGCAAATTGGATTGCTCTAATTTCACTTTTTGTTGACATTTTCCCACCACTTGAGACCATAATCTTTTCTCATGGATATTACACCCAAAAATTTACATTTTCAAATTCCCAGAAGTCATCTAAGCTACGCTGATATCGTTTTGGCAACAGATTTATGGTATTTCCACTCAATTATCCTCTCGTTGTACAATTGTGCGGTCATAATCGATAACTTCTTAAATATTTTTATCACCCACTCAAGCACATTAACGTTTAGGTACGAGATTTACATGATTATCTGACGTTGTGTGATGATTATGCTAAGGAAAGACGTTGTCTCTGTGCTTGAGCACTTGGCTAATATTCTCCATTCATATTTTCTATCGTTATATCTTCTTAGACGAACGTTTTACGTTGCTTAACGATAACTCCGATTGATCCTTCAGCTCAGGGGGCTTTAATACATAATAATTATCCATTTAGAGATGCCTGAATTACTCGATTAATCATCTTCCTCTCATTCACCCACTAGTCTATCTTACAATGTTTCTCGTCTCAATTAATAATTTACATAAATTTATACAAACTTATTCATCAGTTGTTTCATCACCAAAACAATTACTCAATCTTCTGAATACCATACAAATATATGTATCTATTCATCTATATAGGATATATTTATAAATTCTTCTTCACTGAGAAATCGAGTGTTCAATACATTATTCTCATAACTCAATTTGTTGCACACAGTTATCCTTTTTTTGCACTTTGAAGTCATAATCACATGTCTGTCACAGTTATTGCACCTCAAGTCGTCTAAACTCATTTACTCAGGGATTTTTCCTAGTTGATTTTAGATTAAATTTTGTATATAAATATTTTTAGTTTTGTTTATCAACTAAAATTTCATCACGATGATTCCATCCTACATAATATGTATTTTTTTTCTCTATCTGCCATGGATTAAAATCGAATTTGTATCGTTTTGGGTAGAAGTAAAAAATTTGAGAAATCTCGGAAATGGAAAAAGCCAAGACATGTTTTTTCAAGAAACTGCTATATTAATAAAAAAGGTCAATTACCTGTAGACTAGAGAGACTATTATCACAATCAGTAGTATCAATATCATTGAGATTAACCCCGGATCTCTCCATCTCGGCATAAGTTCCAAAGGGTAATTTTCCAATGCACTCGAGCTTCATAATGTGCATTTTGCTCCTCAGATGCTTGGCCAAGTGGCCATGTATTCTGAATGCAATTTTACAGTCCTCACATTTGAATGGCCTGGGATTGCTCGTTGTGGCTGCACCAAATGTCGACGTCATGCTGACTTTATTGTGATGAGACACTGATCTTTCGTGCTTTGTTAAGTGGCCCTTAGTGCGAAATGATACTGCACAGCTTTCACACCTGAATCTACGCTCGAAGTAGTGAATGTTTATGTGAAGACGTAAGTGACTTGGTTTATTGAAGACTTTGTTGCAGAAACCGCAAACACTTCGGCCTTCTTCATTAACACTGTAACAGATGGAGAAATTTCATTGCTAATTATATTGACCATTTTTCCTTAAAATTACTCATCACCGAAATAATGTTATATTTAACATTATGGGAGGAATCAACTCGTTACGTTTTTCATTACTTCACTCCCGAATTATGAAAAAAAACCCAGATCACGAATTATTGTAAGACCTTTCCAGATGTGCACGTGTGCATGTGTCAAACATAGTGCCAAAACAATGATAAAAAATAATATCAACGGGCAATCATTTCTATTTTCAAAGGGCTATTTGTGGTTTAAAATGTGCAAATTAACATATCAAGTGATAGAAATTATTTATAGATAGATGAGAATTTATTGATTTTAGAATGATTACAAATATTTTTTGAAGAACATTTCATGATGATTCATGATTTATCAGAGGTAAAACGTTGGTTTGGCTGCTTCCAGAGTCAGTATCAGTAACCCTCAACTGAATATCCAAAAAAAGTAAATTTGTATTTCGGTGTTTTTCTTTAGAGTCTCAATGAGCCCTCTATACAACTACTTTTTATGGATATTATTTGAATTTTGCATCAATCATCATCTAAAACAATATTTCCGAATATTGGGTAATACATCAGCAATACGTGAGACTACAATACACCCCGAGAATTAATTCAATCCCACAACATTGTGACTGAATTTAACCCCAGTGAATCATATCCTCCTGGCCATAATGCAAATATGAAATCAATCAATCAGTCCTACACCACCCATAAAAAGCACTGAAGGCTTTCGCCCCCCACGATTCCCCCAATAAAAACCGTCAAGACCCAACTTCAAAATACCTCATTAAAATTTCAACTCACCTGCTGTAATTAGACCCATGTCCGCTAACCGGCTGCAGGAACTCGGCCTGTGGCTTTCCAGTACTCGGCGAAGGTGACCTGAACCCAGGTCCCCCCACCACCACCTTCCTCGCCACCACATGCTTCATCCCCTCCCCGATGCTCTTGGCAAGCTCACTAATGTTCATCCCATGTTCACTCCTGGCCTCCCCCCTGGTGCCCCCGGCAATCTCCAGCACCTTCCCCTCGGCCCCCTGGACCTCGAACCCCTGGACCCTGTGCTCCCCCTTGTACCCCACACTCTCCCTCCCAGGTGACCTCACCACTCCACCCCCCTCCTTAAACTCCCCACTCCTCATCTCATTCGCAGGCACCTTAAACTCCTGACTAGCTCTCTCATACCTCCCCTCCCCACTTCCCCGTGGAACAATCTCCACCCCCCTCTCCTGGCCCCCCATGGCAAACTCGTTCTTCATCATTCCGGGTGCAGCCTCCCTTCCCGCATCGCCAAACACCTGTCGCTCCATCCCTTTGATCACCTGTGGCGCCATCTGCTCGATTCCCCTCATAATCCTCACGTCCTGACTCTCCCTCTCAGGATGCAGGGACTCGATGTCAAAGGGCCTCCTCTCCCTCACCTCAATCTTCACATCCTCCTTCTCTCTCCCCTCAACGCTTTGCATCCTACTGGGATCGGTGTAAGTAACCGTGGGAGTGCTACTGGAGTAAGAACTCCTGGAGCCAGTGAACTCCTTGGAATAGACCACTTGCTTCTCGTTCTTGGTGCTTCCCACCCTGTACTGCAGCTTCATCTTGCTGTCCATGACATGTCTCTCCGTCAAGTAAGCCTGCAGCATGTGTCCCTCATCGGGCTTCCACTCCCGTCCCTGAAGAGGCAGCCTCTCCATCGTGTGGACAATCGACTGCATGAGCACCGGTTCCGACACCGGTGTCAAGATATCCACAGGTTTGGACCTCAACGGAGGTGATGGCAGAGGCATCTGAGGTGTCTTTGTCGTCAAGTCCATGGGCTGATGTCTGGAGACCACCTCCTCCATCTCCACGTCTGAATCCTCAATCTTAGAGGACCTTATGACACTGTCTCTCGTCTCCTCAGGCAGAACTGAGGACCGACTCGACGGGAAGTAGTACCTGTTGGACACCTCCGACTGAATAACCGTTGTCGATGTCACAGTAACCGCCGAAACGGAGCAAGCGGTCGTCGACACCAGGGAAGTCGTCACCGAGGTGGTAGGGAAAGTAAGCGCGTAAGGGTAGGTGGTGGGTCTGCCCGCAGGAAGCAGCCCTGGAAGTCTCTTCGAACTCGGTTGAGACAGACTCAAAAGACTCTGAGCAGCCTCGTGCTCCTCACTCCCAGACTCGTCGCTGTCATCCCCTTCGGAGTCCTCGTCCTCGTCCGTAGACTCCTCATTAGCACCACCAGCTACCAATCTGGCGATCGCTTCCTTATCAATATTCTCGTCGCAAACTGTCGTAGGAACAGGCGTCACCCCCATCTCCACGCACTTCTTGTAATGCGCCTTCGACTTCATGTGCTTGGTCAGATTTCCTTTAGTCTTGAAACTAAAGGAACAGTGCTTGCAGGTGTAAGGTCTAACATCCGTATGAGTTCTGATATGTTTCTTCAACATAGACGGCTTCTTGCAGCGAATCCCGCATTCTTCGCAGACGTATCGGCCCCGACCTCTACCTCTCACGTAAGTGTAGTCTTCGTTGGACTCAAATCCGCCGTCAAAGATCTTGACCCTTCTCGTCTTCTCCTGGGTATCGCTTTCTAGTCCGCTGTCTGGACTCGTCGGAGTGTTCGGGCGTTGGGAAGAATGCGTCAGGATGTCCTCCTGCTTCTTCCAGGCTACAGTGTAGCTAGCTGGACGGTGTCTAGAGTCGTAATGAGCCATGTCCAAGTCCGGTGGCGCCTCCTTGCAGATCTTCCAGTTAGAGTACATGGACAGCCCGTGCTGCTGGCTCACGTACATCGGCTGTGGTCGATTCAGCGTGCAGTAGAAGACTCTTGTCGAGCACTTGAGACCCAAGTACGTGTAAGCGTGACCGTTGAGGTACAGCTGACCATACGACTTCCTCGGTCTGGGAGTCTCCGGGCTTATCAAGGGAAGGGTGTTGGCAGTGGGGGTGATACCGTGATGACGCTTTGGGGTGAAGGTTCCTGGTTTCAGCGGGAGAGAGGTTGGACGCAGAAATTTTGGGTTGGGCTCTTCTTCCTCAGGTGTTGGGTCTTTCATCTCCGGAGTTGGTGGGATTGTCTCTGGGGATTGTTCAGGCTTTGGAGGGTCAATGTTCATTATTATTACTGGAGGACCGACCTCGGATCTCATTCTTGCGCCGTTGGCGACGTAGGGCTCTGGAGACGTCGGCTTGATCCTTCCATTTTCCTGGGGCGGGGGTGAGTCGTATTTGTTCGATGATTCCTTCGGGGGAGACCTTGCGATGAAGGAATTGCCGGGGTTAACCCCATTGGGGTAGTTGAAGACTCTTTCGATCGTCTGCACCTTCTCCAGGATCTTGTATTTTCCGATATTCTTCGGATGCCTTTCAATATCGTTAGGTATGTTAGGTAATTCAATCATTGGAGTCGAAGCCAGACGACTTTTATATTTCTCCTCAAGTTTGGCAGGTACTTTAGGGCTCAAGACTCCGTTGTTAGGATTCTTGAATCCGATTTTGGGATCCTTAGCTGGACTGGCAAGATCCAGTGGTTGACCAAGGCTCATCTGAGCGTTGGACGTTGGTCCAGGTATACCAGGGACACTCGGTGTCTGCGCCCTGACTGGGCTCGCCAGATCCAGCGGTTGAGGGATGATGTGTAATCCTGGAATGCCTGGAATGACTTTGTAGCCAGTGGAGCCACTGGTCACTGGGGATATGTCTACTGTCGTCGACAGCGTGTGCGGTCCAGGCATACCAGGCACGTAAGGAATCACCTTACCTCCGTGAAGAATACTAGCTATACCTGCCTGTGGCAGGGTTAAAGGATTGTAGGCAGTGATACTTGTCAATGGATTCAAGTGTGGCTCTAGGTAACTGTAGCAGGACATTGTTGGGGCTAAGTTGGGGGTTGATATGTTTGGTATGATTGGTGCCAACATCTTTGGTGTGTTCGGCAGGGATATCGAGGTACTTGGGGTCGTCGATGGGGTACCTGGTGGCTTGTGCACCAGGGTACCACCAGAGTGGAGTCCTGAACGCACTACTATCGATGATGTTTCAGTTGTTATGCATTTGTTGTTCAAGTTATGATCGTTTGGTGGCGAATTTGTTTGTCTAGGCTCTATTCTCATGGTCTTTGTCTCACCTGTGTTATCGAGAATCCTCACTTCACCACCGAACATCTGAAGTGAATTTGGTCGCGGGTATTTCGAGAGCTCCTCGAGAGATCGCAAAGTCGTGGGAACACTATCTATTCTCGACATTTTGGGCGGAGGTCCGTACGCATCTACTAGTCTCGTAGTTCCTAATAAAGGACCCGGGGAGGGAAGCGGTTGGACTGTGTTGTAAAAGTCTGCTTTACCGTCATAATCTTCTTTCTTATCTAAGTCTAACTGGAAGTCTCGTTTTGGGGAGTCTGAAACTTTGCAATAGTACCTTCGATGCGCTTCTAAATTATCTAAGCTTGAGTACGAGATTCTGCAGGAGGGACAGGTAAAGCTGTCTTCCTGAGGCTCTGGTGTATGTTCTGGTGTTTGAGTTCTTGTCTTCAGTAATAGATCCTTTATGATTGAGCCCTCGCCGTTCGGCTGGCTGTTAGTCGTTTCCTCCTGCGCGAAGCTCTCGCTGTAGCAACGCTTTCTGGTCGTTTCGTCGCCAGTCAGGTTCAATGGCTGCTCTGGCTTCCTACAGCCGAGAAAATACTGCCGCCTTCGCAAGAGCTTCAGTAACTCCGGGTCCATGTCGTCCACTATCGCTTGATTATCCGTGATTATCTTGTCGATGTGCTCTTGCACTTGTTCCGGATTTGGTTTTATTGACGTTGAAGACGAACTGTTGGAAGAGCTTGGGGGTGATGGCGGGGTTATCTCTGGCTCGCTGTTCACGCATTGGAGGGCTGTGTGGAACTTTGGCTTGTAGATCTTTCCAGTCTTTACGGTTTTTGGATTTTGGACTGCTGGGGTGGATGCGATTGATGATGGCGGTGGAGGAGGTGTGCCTGTACCGTTGCTCGCGCTGTCTGAGAGACTCATGTCTGAGTCCTCGGAGACTTTTCCGGTATCGACACCCTCCATCTTAAGCGCGTGCGCTCGAGATCTGCAGTGTTTATATAAATTTGATTTTGTTTTGAAGGCAAAGCCACAGGGCACGCAGGGATAGGGTCGCTCATTTGTGTGGGCACGGATGTGTTTCTGGAGGACACTTGGCTTCGCGCAGGAAAGCTTGCAGTAGGGGCAGACATAGCCAGACTTCTTGGACTCTGCTGGCTCGCTTTCATTGGAATCTAGGGGTGTTTCGTCGGTTTTGGAAGACTCTTTTGGGGGCTTTGGGGGGTCACGATTCCTAGGAGGCTCTGAGGTGGTGGTTGGGGTAACCAGCGGAGGTGGGGTTTCCGTCTTGACCTCCAGGGGTGCCACCACCTCAGTCGTTGCCATTTTCTTGAATTTTTTGTGAAGGTACTTTGGCTCGCCATCGTTGTTGTTGTTTGTACTTGTGTTGTTGTTGTTATTTGCCAACTGTGGGTCTGTCATTGCCACAGGATGAAGGTCTGGAATTCAAAGGAGAGCATTGGTTATTAGAGGGTCTTTGAGGGGGCTTCTGAATTTATTCGTTTACTTATTTATCTGAGACCCAACGGCCGGGGCCGATTAGAGGGTCAAATCATGATACAATGAACACGTAAATGTATGTGAAATTGAATGGAATATCACGGGGAGTATCCGCTGTATCGCAGACGAGATTTATTTGAACTCATTTGGTGGAGTCATACAATGGAATTGTCAATTGCGATGAAAAGCTCCATCAAATAGGAACAAACACACAGATTTATCGGAATTAAATGACTCGATTGATGTCATAATTAGTGACATCATCATGATCGTTTATGATTGATAAAACGTCTGGATCTACTTGTTCAAATGACTTGGGGATTTACTGTTTTATGGATGGAGTCTACCACTAAAATAGATCATTTTCTGAACGCACTTGAGGCTTCCAGACACTCGGGTATCGGGAGGAGGTGATATGTATTGCGAAACCGGAAGCAACTGAGTTCAACAGTTCAAAACCACTGGCAATGCTTGCACTTGTGTATCCTGTTCTCCCTCGTGGGGAGGGAGAGGGGAGTGGAATAGAGGAATATCCAATCAGAATTAATTATCATTCATAATTAAACTTGACTGGTAATACGAGGACTGCCATTGAATTTGATAACCGAGAATCGCTCCCTCATTCATTCGATACTCAATCACTTTTTATCATATTTTTTATGCCCGGAGAAAAAGGGGGAATTATTCGCTGATGTGAGAAATCGTTTGTACGTCGAATTGACGCATTATGTTGATGCACAAGAATTTGATTATTTCATTAAATTGTATCTGCGTCTTTTCCGAGATCTGATGGACAACTTTGAACTTTATTTTTTCTTTTCTCGGAGATTCTGGGGATTGACGTAGGAGGGTCACAAATGGAAACGTTAGACGTTTACGTTGACATTGCGCATGAATAGAATGCAACAGTCGGTGGGAAAAAATGTCGTGGTGATTACGTTTGAATGTCAGTAGTTGGGAAGTGGGGGGAGATAATGAGTTCACTGAGAGAAAAAGGAACAAGTTCTTAAACAAGTCTTGTTTGGGCGAAGGAAATCGTTAGTGGAAAATTACCAAAAAATAATTGTTTGAATAATAACTGTTCGAATCTGAAATTTGCTTTCATAACATTATTATTATTTCATTTAAGAATTCATTTTTTGTCGGTGATTATTGAATAGCCGAAATGATAAACCACCATCCCTCGTTTTATATAAAACGAGCATTTGTTTCTTGCTTGCGCAGAGAATAAAATTTTGATTATTTGAGGTTCTGTTTCTGTTAAAGAAATGTTCTTTTAAAATCATTAATGAATCTTCATTTGATCAAAATAAATTCTTCATCGATAATAAATCAAGAGTTTTCTTACATTAAGATTTTTTAAATTTGAACTCAATATATTTCTTCTCAACTTAATTCATTTCTTCATTTATTCAGTTATTTGCAATGAATAAATTGTTTATTTGATATAATTAAAACTTTTCTTTTGAAAGAAATAAATAAGTAAAAATGTTCAAATAAAGATTTTTATTTGATTAAAATTAACAATTTTAATGGATGTACCTTGCAATGCATGTCTCGAAAGTTTGTATTTTTAATTCAGCAATAGTTGACTTGGAAATAATGAAAAGTGAAATAACCACTCAATCATCCAAATCCAATGATTGAACTTAATTTCCCTTTACAATTATTCCAACGAGATACTCGAATTATTTGAACGCCCGAGACTCCATGCACACGGAAAGCATAAACAAACACCAATTAATTAATTAATGACGTGAACAACCGCAGCTCGCACTCATCCATTCAATTTTCCACGCATTTTTGCCTCGATTACCCTCGGAATACTAATTAAACCCTCCACAAATGATTGCTGTACGCATTTTCAATTCAACTGTCAATAATGCACTCCACACGATTCCCGGAAGTTTTGCTATGGAGTAAATAGAGGATAAAAAATGGGAGAAAAAGTATTGAGGCAAGACATAATACTAATGTACGACGCAGAAGATTAGTTGAGGATTCTATATTCTATATCCACGTGGAACAGAAACCACGATGGAATGAAAACATTCGTTGTTCATAAATGAGTAATTGAACTAACCCCCGCTGACCCGCACGACCTACACAAGACCCTCATATGATCCCCATGACCCTTATTTGGATCACGGTGATCCTTAGGCCGACCCTTGCGACCCTTAATCTAACCCTCGTGACCCTTATTCCGACCCGCGTGCCCCTAATTCCGACCGCCGTGAGCCTTATCCTGACCCTCGTGACCCTCATCCCGACCCTCATGGCCCTTATTTCAACTATTAACTCATCATCTTGTTAATATTTTTCAAAGCAACCAATATTTGACAATGCAAGACAAACCATGATTTCATCCAGCTCTTGAACCGTATTACATTGAACTCAAGGAAAACTGAACATGTGTCAAATTTAGAAATATCCATAATGTTCTTGTTTGGTTAAAAATTCTCGGTTATCCTCAATCCCCAGGAAAACTATTATTGAATATGGCGCAACAAATACGTCTATACGATTATTGCTCACTTTGTACAACTCGCGGTTCGATGCTTTATCGATACGTAAAAATTCCCCCCCCCCCCTCCCCCCTCATTGTGCTATTACTTTTCCGTGAAACAGCGTGACAAAAACAGAAGTCCACCGAGGCCAACTTGCACTACCAGCTGGTCATTGGTGTGAGTGTGCGGTCTTGGGGAATTGCTTGTTGTACTCTCATTCGAGGAAAGAGGGAAATCCATTAATTGGAGAAGTTAAACTTCCTTGAGAATTACAAAACATGCTGGGTTGGGTGTCTTGAGAGGACAATTCAATAGAACTTTTTTTACAAACCGCGAATTGATCGCGGTAACTAATTATTTTAGGTGTGAAATGGCAAAAGATTTTTATAGCTGTAAAAATGCTGTACAAGAAATATTTCTTGTCGTTCTCTTCTAAAATCTCTCGTTATCAGGATAATTTCACTTTTATCAAGATGTGAAACACCAACGGTTCTACCTTTTCCCAGTTGACCACTGAATTCGAAATAATTTCTCGCTCACAAACAGCTAATAATTTCTGTTGAAATATCCGGTGACCTCATTGTATTTCCTTGGAATCGATTCCCCATGAAATTCTGGGAGATAAGTTTATTTTTAAAATTCATTTCAGTGGTTCAACGACATGATGAAACCAGATAATTTGATTTCCTCGGGAGTTTTCCTCGCGTCTCGGTGAATATCACGATCTAAAGCGGATACCGTCAATGTACCAGTAACTGCCAGTAACTGCCAGTGCCCCGGTTTCTGACACCCTCAGTGATTTTTTAATGGATTGAATTTAAAATTTATCGAGGAGGAGTAAACAAATTTTCTTAGTGCGGAGGACATTTTTTATTCCTCCAGTCAGAAAGACAAATTCATTTAATCATTCATCTGGCAAAATACCAATCTCAATTGATGCAAAAGAGTATTAACTATCTACTCCGTGCGTTGATTTAACGAATTATTAAGAAAAATTACTTGACCCTCATTAAAGACACGCAAATCTACTGGCATTAACTGGTGCATTGACGATACCAATTTTCCTAACAAAATTTTGTGTAGCTCTTAATCTACTCTATAAGAATCGGCGTCCCTCTGCAATCCCAATATATTCCTCATAAAATAAAAACTGAAATCAATCCATGAACGATCATTCGATGCTCTCATTTCTCAACATAATTTCCACAAAAAATTAAAATATTAACCAAACGAATTTTTTTCAGAATTCAAAATTAAATTAATTACGTAAAAAATTGAAATAATCACCAAAAAAATGTTGGGATGATTCAAATGCACATTATTTAAATCAAGTCGACCTACTCTATAAAAATCGGCATCACTCTGCAATCCCACTATATTCCTCATAAAATAAAAACTGAAATCAATCCATGAATGATCATCCAATGCTCTCATTTCTCAACATAATTTCCACAAAAAATTAAAATATTAACCAAACTGATTTTTTTCAGAATTCAAAATTAAATTAATTATTCCAAAAATTGAAATATTTACCAAAAAAATGTTGGGATGATTCAAATAAACTTTACCTAAATCAAATAGACGTACTCTAAAAAAATCGGCGTCTCTCCGCAATCCCACTATATTCTTCATAAAATAAAAACTGCCATCAACCCAACGGTAATTGTATTGTATTGTTCTCAACCTAACTTTAAAAAAAAAAATTAAAATATTTCAAATTGAAAATTAAATCAATGACTAAAAAAATTACAATAATTACCAAAATGTTGGCATGATTCAAATAAACTTTACTAAAATCAACTAGGCATTTTCTCGGCTTGCACCTTTCGAAAACCATTAATGACACTCACCGAGTGTGTGCAGTGTCCCCGCCTGGCGGGAGAATCCCGCAGTCAGCGCGACGACTCGACTAGCTGGAAAGTGAGTCACGCACGAGGACTTACTTGGTCGCACACGTCTGCGCTTGGGATTCCCCCCTGCCCCTGCGCCGGTGTCCGCGCTATCTTTCCGCTGACGCCTCCGACAACATGACTCCACTCGCCCCCCCCCCGGCCCCCAGGGGCCGCGCACAACCAACGAGACCCAACACAAATGAACGGAGATGACTCCACCGAGATGATTCTCCGTCCTCCTTCCTCGTTCCGAATGTACTTGATGTGCCCCCACCCAACTGAATGCCACTACCACTTGCTCGACACGGAATCCAACGCTGTCCGCAAACTGTTGAGAGACTGGTGTTCGGGTGATTGGGTCACGCACCCCGGGTTTTACTGTGGAAAATCGTGCCCTAGGACGTTCACGGACGCCGGGGATTCCCACTTTTTTAAGCGGGATTTCCATTAGTTTTGGGGGATTAAAGTTTCATTTAAGGATTTGTACTGATTGAAGTAGCGATTTGGAGGTTTTTAATGGTCGGGTTAGTTATTGTTCAAAGAATTACTTCTTTTAACTTTGTTTTTTTAAAATAAATATATCGTTGTCGTAGCCCCAAAGGGGCGTAACAGCCATGTTTATGTTTGGCTATACGGCGACGATATGAAAATGATATTGTCATGAAAATCGTTTGAACTTTTGAAATAGCATGTTGCGTTTAGTAGTGCGTAAAGTTCCACTTTTTCGTACGCACGGGTAACACATCCTTTTTAGCGATTTGGAGACCTTTAATCGTCGAGTTAGTTATGTTGCGAAGAATTACTTCTTTTTAACATAAAAAAAAAATATATATATCGTTGTCGTAGAGCCAAAGGGGCGTAACAGCCATGTTTATGTTTGGCTATACGGCGACGATATGAAAATGATATTGTCATGAAAATAGTTTGAACTTTTGAAATAGCATATTGCGTAAAGTAGTGCGTAAAGTTCCACTTTTTCGTACGCACGGGTAACACATCCTTTTTAGCGATTTGGAGACCTTTAATCGTCGAGTTAGTTATGTTGCGAAGAATTACTTCTTTTTAACATTAAAAAAAATATATATATATCGTTGTCGTAGAGCCAAAGGGGCGTAACAGCTACAATATGAAAATGGTATTGTCATGAAAATCGTTTGAACTTTTGAAATAGCATATTGCGTTGCTAATGCGTAAAGTTCCACTTGTCGAGTTCACTGCAGGGATAGCCAAATCCATAAAATACAATTACCGTTAAATATTGTAGCCGTCAATTAGTTAGCATCACTGTTAAATTTTTTAATTATTCAAATATCATCAATTTAAATATTCAAATTTTCGAGCTTCGCTTTACGCACACAAAATTGATTTCATCGCAGAGTGGCGCCATCGTTTCAGGAGTAAATGAGTTCCGCCTTTTGGTGGAAAATAGATTCTTCACAACTTCTCCATAAAAAAATCAAACTCTTCAAAAATTGCCAGATTTCAATTGCTTATAAATCTCCCTCAAACCGTAACTTTCCAAATTTTTGGGGATCTTCAATTTCAAACCCGTAAAATTGAAATGCTCGAATCATTGCAAAATGGGAAGAGCTTGGATATTCTCAAATTAATGGGGCGAGTTCTCTGTCTTTATTTCGCAAATTTTTTCGAATCATCCCTGAATTTTTGAACATCTTCTAAAAATGTACAAGAATTTCTTCTTCGAAAAGAAAACCGGTAGTCGAATGCTTTGAAAATTATCTCGGTAAAATGTCCATGAAATTCATGACATGAATGAATATTATAGGATTTGATATGATAATTATGTGATTATTTCAGAGTCAATACGTGCCAGGAGTGAATGGAATTTCCCGGAACAGGAGGAAATTCACGGGGGAATGGGGATTTGAACTGCGGACCTGTAATTACGCATCATGCGGTTTTTATCTACGACTGATTAACGAGTTTGATGTCCTATTGGTAGTGCTGTTGATTCGTCATTGTGGTATCTAAGTCCATAATCACGATGCAATTGCGTCATATTGTGAATGAATTCTTAGTTCCTCATTTTTTTCTTCAATTTTTGCAATGACAATTAGTTTCTAGTGCCTTTATCAGGTGACTGTCTCAGAAATGAGTGGTTTTACGAGGAAATGACAAGAAACCTTTTCCATCGAGAATTTTCCCAGCTACAAGAAAGGCTTTATGACATTTTCTCCTGATATCACACATTAACGAGATAATCGACAGTTTTAACTCGGCGATTATCTCAGGAGTGAGTAGGTTTAAGGGAAAATGGCATAAGATATTTTTTATAGCCCAGAAAATTCCCCACAAAAAAGATCTTCCGACATTTTGTACTAAAACCACTCGTTACCGGGATAATTTATAATTAAGAAGCTTTCAAAGCTAGTTGCCAGAACCAATAGGCTGATTCTAACGGAATTTTTGGTTGTAGATGGTATTTTACTGATCATAAAAGAATTATTATTCAATTTTTGCAACATAATTACTCAAATTTAGTAGTTAAATTTGATTTTTTTGACTGAGAACTTAGGAATTTCAGAGAACTCGAGAACTGAGAATTTCATTTTTTTGACTGTTAAAATCCGTTTAAATCAAGAAGCATTAAAAAATGATAGAGTTCTGGAATAATTGACCATTAATTGTATATTGATTGACGCAAAGTGTCAGAAGTAGATTAATTCTAGAACAGGAAACACTGTAAATCAAGAACAAAAATCTTTCTAATTTGAGAACCCGAATATTCTTTATTCAAGAATGTGAAGGTTTTTATGTTAAGAATCTAAAACTTCTGAATTTCACAACTAAGATTTAGTAAAAATAAGAGAAAATCTGTCTCGATTGAAGGACAATCATGTAGATTTGAGAAAAAATTACTGACAATTGAACTTGGTTCTCATTTTTAGAGAAATTGTTATTAAAATAAGTAAAAATTCCATTTATTTCCGGGATTTATTGCTCCTCAGATTTCAGTATGACAGAAAAACCCAAAAGTTGTAAATTTAAGAACCAAAAGTTTCTTAAAATAAAGGAGATGCATTAATTTAAACATAATCCTAATAGACTTGAGTAAAAATGACTGAGAATGAAACTTTTTTCTGTAATTGTCCAGAAAATTCTCCGAAAATCAGTGAAAATTCAGGTAACACCTTTTCTAAATTCTGAATCTATTGAAATGATTCTGATTCATATTCTTCTGATTCTGAATCTATGTTGAAAATCTATTTTTTTCCCTCTAAATCGCATTCAGTGTCACTGTCCTGAAAACTCAAGAATATATTACCGTAATTTTCTGGTTTTCTATTCATTTTCAGGGAAAAATGGAACTGAAATTTACAGTTCTCTTTGATTTCCCCACGAAATTCTGAATTTTCAAAGCCGAAATTCCTTGAAATTTCAGCGGTTATTAAATTCGATGAAAATTTCTAAAAAGTGTACCAGAAATTTCAGACAAAAATTGTTAACAGTGTATATGATTTTCAATTATCACAATAAATTTGAAAATTCAAGTTTTCATAGAAAAATCAAGGATTCTTCAACATGAAAATCGTTTTCAAGTGAAGCTGAATTCAACCTCACAACATCGAAAATTCAGTCGACGCTGTGACTGAGATTTCAAGAAATGTCCAAACAGCGCAATTATTTTCCTCAAACAGCCGCGCAAAATTGGGTCAAATGAGGTGAAAGCGATCTCCCCGGGAGTAAAAAAAAATCACAGTCCCCATACCCCCGAGCTGATGACTCTCAAAACCCGACCGAGGGCTGAACTTCCAGAGCAGTTAAGCCGATCATTGTCATGATAATACCGAGTAAGGGCTTTCCACATTATCCGGAAGGCAACAATGAATACCTCTACCAACTCCCTGTTGTTACCCTCAACTAACCCATCATTCCCCGAATTCCCCGGCACGACAGATGGATTAACCCCACTCACACTATCGGCGTCTATTGAATCTCATCGAAGAAAAAAAAAACACATCATTGCATTCATTTTTCATTCCGGGTCACAGTGAATTTTTTTGAAATTCAAATTAGGGTGAAGCTATTCGAAATCCAATAACACGACTGTCGGATCTTATCGATGATACAAGCGATTGTATCGGCTGGGTAAATAAATTCAATTGTTTTCTCGGTGGAATTGATAACGGAATCTTATCCCGTACCGAGAATGAAACACCCGGGAATTCCTAGATATTGAGTGACCAATTATCGATTATTGACGGGGGATTCTCTATCAATAGGATCGATCGGGGGAATTTTATCGTCGATAAGTTGTAGAAGAATTTCTTTCACCCAATTATTACTTGAGGGAGTTCAATTACACGTGAACGGATTAATTTATCGCGTGTTTTTGTTGAACATCAGATTATGTCGATAATTGGCGGTTTTGAAAAAGATGTCATCAGACGTTTTTTGTAGGAAGTTACGTCGATGTAAAAATATGTGAGGGTCAAGGAACCCTTAAACAATTTCACAGTTCAGAAAACTTTTTTTTATTGTTCGTTGAGGGTCAAATGGTGGTTGAGGATCAAATGGATTAGAGTAGAGTTAAAAGGAAGGTTCATTTGACCCTCAACTCCAAACCTTAAGGATCGTTTGACCCTCGATTAAAAACAAAAAAAAATTGACTCTTGCGTTTTGAGAGACAAACGATCCTCGAAAAAATTTGGAGTTGAGGGTCAAGTAGCCTTGAAGGTCAAATGGATCGGAGTAGAGTTGAAGAAAGGTTCATTTGACCTTCGACTCCAAACCTTAAGGGTTGTTGACCCTCGATTAAAAACAAAAAAACGACCCTTTTTTCAGTTTGAGAGCCAAACGACCCTCTAAAAAATGTGGCGTTGAGGGTTAAATGGTTTTGAGAGTCAAAGGACCCTTTAACAAATTTGGAGTTGAGGGTTAAATGGTTTTGAGGGTCGAACGACCCTCAAGGACGTTTGGAGTTGAGGGTCAAATTATCTTAAAGGTTAAATGGATTTAAGTAGAGTTAAAAGGAAGGTTCATTTGGCCCTCAACTCCAAACATTTTTAAGGGTTGTTTGACCCTCACGTAAAAACAGAAAATTGACCCTTTTTCGTCTTGAGGGGCAAACGACTCTTTCAGAAATTTGAAGTCGACAGTTAAATGGGCTTGAGGGTTAACCGACCCTCAAGGACATTCTGAATTGAGGGTCAAAAAATTCTTAAAAACATTCAAGGTTAAAGGTCAAATGATTTAAAGGGTCTGCCGAAGTAAAAAAGGGTGAAAGGGTCATTTGACCTCCAGTGCGAAAATACTCTTGCCTCTCAAAGGGATCAGAGTAGAGTAATGGTAACGATAATTTGACTCCGAACCCTACACCTCTTCAAAGATCGTTTGACCCTCAAAAAAACCCTCACCTCCAAACATCCTTACCAATCCTTCGACCTTCAACTAAAAATAAACAAACAAAAACTTTCTTCAATTGTGGAAAAAAAGGACGAAAGAAAATTCGATCTAAAATCCAAGCCCAAAGTCCCGCCCCCCCTCATTAATTTCCCCCCGCACCCCTCTAAAAACCCCGCGATGTTCTCGTTAAAAGTCGACACTGTGCGAGACCATCAGGCTCTCCTCTAGGTTCACCTGTCGTCATGGCAACGCCGCAGTTTGCCGTTCACTTGTTACTCCATCTCCCGCAAAATACCCGACGCCCTTGCAAGTCAAACATCCCCTCCATCGCCCGCCGAGGGTTTCCCCAAGTGTCTCACCCGTAAAAACTGCGCGAACCTAAACCTAAACAATCCTTCCCCCGAATGGAAATAAAACGGCCAAATGGAGACTAGACTGGACCGGACTAGGCCGTCTTCCTGCTTACTCACCATAAACTGAAACCCCCTTGACACCCCATTCCACCCCTTGTCGTCTCTCCCAAACCGTTCTACTTCGTTCTTGTCTATTTCAGAATGAAAAGAGAAGGAAAATACCGGTGAACCCAATAACACTGGGTCCCTCTCTCTCGATCTCGTTATCCACTTATCCATCGCGTCAATCTGTTTGCTATGCAAATCTCGTCCAACAGTTGTATTGCTGACGTGGGCCCCTCTGTGATCACCAATACAACGTTCAAACGATCAGAAAAATAACACAATCGAAGATAGAGGAAAAACGAGAACAAAGAACTTATTCGAAAGCAAGTGGAAAATTGATTTTGGAGTAATATAGTATAGTTTTTTAATAATAAATTAGCAATGAGCTTCCGAATGATCATTTTGCACATTATCGCCTGCTGTAGTATGTACTTCATCGTTTTATATCATTTTATTAAATTCAATGAAATTTCTTCCTTGAAGAGGAATCAATAGAAATGATTTGAGTGAGGAAATTTTTTGTTGATTTATTGAAAATTCGAAAATTGTTCAGGATTTGAGGGTTTTTGACAATCAAATCATTTTTCTTTTGTTGAAGGAACGGTTCAATAATTGAGAAATCAAAATAGTTTCACGAAACAATTGGAAAATTGCTTTTATGTTAATATAGTATAGTTTTTTGCTAATAAATTAGTAATATGCTTCTGAATGGTCAGTTTGCACATCATCTGCTTCTATAGTATATAATTCATCGTTTTATATCATTTTATTAAATTTAATGAAATTTCTTCCTTGAAGAGGAATTTCTATTGTAAATTCGATTTTTATGGAAGAGGAATTAATAGAAATGATTTGAGCGAGGAAAATTTTTGTTGATTTATTGAAAATTCGAAAATTGTTCAGGATTTGAGGGTTTTTGACAATCAAATCATTTTTCTTTTGTTGAAGGAACGGTTCAATAATTGAGAAATCAAAATAGTTTCACGAAACAATTGGAAAATTGCTTTTATGTTAATATAGTATAGTTTTTTGCTAATAAATTAGTAATATGCTTCTGAATGGTCAGTTTGCACATCATCTGCTTCTATAGTATATAATTCATCGTTTTATATCATTTTATTAAATTTAATGAAATTTCTTCCTTGAAGAGGAATTTCTATTGCAAATTCGATTTTTATGGAAGAGGAATTAATAGAAATGATTTGAGTGAGGAAATTTTTTGTTGATTTATTGAAAATTCGAAAATTGTTCAGGATTTGAGGGTTTTTAACAATCAAATCATTTTTCTTTTGTTGAAGGAACGGCTCAATAATTGAGAAATCAAAATACTTTCACAAAACAATTGGAAAATTGATTTTATGTTAATATAGTACAGTTTTGTTCTAATAAATTCGCAATATGACGAATTTATTAACAATTAAAGAGACAATTACTCTTATCCGTTGATCTCCCATTACCATTTCTCAATGATAACGATGCTTTCCTATTCATATTTTTCACGATAAGCGCAATGAAAATGTGATTACCGCATTCTATTTCTCCACGTTAAATCACTGATTATTCTACAATGATTTTCTTATTTAAACTTTGGAGGTGAAAAAAAAATATCATAAACTCATGTTTTTCTTATTTCTCGGTTGAATTTGATTCTCTATTTCCAATTATCAAAAATGGTTTTGAAAATCTGAAATAATTAGAAAGTTTCTCTTTGAGAAATTCATGAAGTGATTGAGACACTAAAATTTTCGAAGATCGCCAACTTGTTCATGAATAATTTATGAGCGATTATTCTTCCACTCACGAAACAATTTTTTTGAAATCGTCTTCAATTGAAAAATCCCCAAATCAAGACGAACCTTTTTCAATTTTTGATATAATTCGGATATAGGGGAGGGTAGAGTAAAACGAACTTTCGACTTTTTTTTGACATATTCATGACGTGTTGAATTGTTCATGAAATAGAATAATTCTATTTTTCAATTTAAAAATAATGATTCGTCTTTCTGATGAGCTTCGACTGAGCTCAATTGATAAATCTGTTTCTCAGTCAATTATAAATATTTCTAAAAAAGTCAAAAGTGTCCATTTTACCCCACCCACCCCTATTCAAAAAAAATATCAATACCCAAAACTCCACGTATGAGTAATTCCACCGCAAAAACATCTCCAAAATTGATACAAAAAATTGAATGCACATTCCTCCACTTGGAAAATCCCCAGATCAAATAAAAACGAACCTTCTTCAATTTTTGATATAATTCGCATATAGGCGAGGGTAGGGTAAAACGAACTTTCGACTTTTTTTGAAATATCCATGACGTGTTGAATTTTTCATGAAATGGAATAATTCTATTTTTCAATTGAAAAATAATGATTCGTCTTTCTGATGAGCTTCGACTGAGCTCAATTGATAAATCTGTTTCTCAGTCAATTATAAATATTTCTAAAAAAGTCAAAAGTGTCCATTTTACCCCACCCACCCCTATTCCAAAAAAATTATCAATACCCAAAACTCCACGTATGATTAATTCCACCGGAAAAACATCTCCAAAATTGATACAAAAAATTGAATGCACATTCCTCCACTTGGAAAATCCCCAGATCAAATAAAAACGAACCTTCTTCAATTTTTGATATAATTCGCATATAGGCGAGGGTAGGGTAAAACGAACTTTCGACTTTTTTTGAAATATCCATGACGTGTTGAATTTTTCATGAAATGGAATAATTCTATTTTTCAATTGAAAAATAATGATTCGTCTTTCTGATGAGCTTCGACTGAGCTCAATTGATAAATCTGTTTCTCAGTCAATTATAAATATTTCTAAAAAAGTCAAAAGTGTCCATTTTACCCCACCCACCCCTATTCCAAAAAAATTATCAATTCTCAAAACTCCACGTACGATTAATTCCACTGGAAAAACATCTCCAAAATTGATACAAAAAATTGAATGCACATTCCTCCACTTGGAAAATCCCCAGATCAAATAAAAACGAACCTTCTTCAATTTTTGATATAATTCGCATATAGGCGAGGGTAGGGTAAAACGAACTTTCGACTTTTTTTGAAATATCCATGACGTGTTGAATTTTTCATGAAATGGAATAATTCTATTTTTCAATTGAAAAATAATTATTCTGTTTTGTGATGAACTCAGACCGAGCTCAATTGATAAATCTGTTTCTGAGTCAATTATAAATATTTCTAAAAAAGTCAAAAGTGTCCATTTTACCCCACCCGTCCCTATTCTAAAAAAATATCAATACCTAAAACTCCACGTATGATTAATTTCACCGGAAAAACATCTCCAAAATTGATACAAAAAATTGAATGCACATTCCTCCACTTG
>NW_021680434.1:376830-378047 GCF_001412515.2 Diachasma alloeum
CAGTAACAAAAATTACTCACGACATTCGCAGAGCTGCAGTCGCGTTACAAACCTGCAAAAAAAATCCCGAAAAGCCAAAACAACAAGAAGAATGAGCCATGAGCCGCCGTTGTAGTCACACCAGACGTGTGCAGTCGGAGAAGGGATTTAGCAAATGAGCCCCTCAACCGAACTGACGTCACTGGCGCCTAATCGCTGCGTACATATCCCCCCCCCCTGCCCCTCTTGCCGCTCATACCCACCTAATATTCCTGTTGTTCCAACTCTCTCTTCCCTCGGCCGCCGCTGACTCCTGAAGGACTGTCGATTAATCACTCGTGACTAAACCATAATTTCCACTGGCCACGAGTCATTGGAGTGCCTCGACACCGTCGCAGATGCCGGAGATTCCCGCTAACTTCCTCGGTATCATTTTTCGACAATCTTTTTTATCTCTTGTCCTTTCACCGTTAGCTATTTCAACCTCACCAGTCACCTTTCACTCAAATATTTTCACTTGTCCCCACCCCCACCTCTGCCCCCCACCCCCCTATTTCTGGCGATCAATCGATCCCCAATCGATTAAAATCGCGAAATTTCATTCGACACGTGACGTCACACGCGGACGAATCGCGCCACTCGGCAGCGCTTGTTTACACTCGCGCGTCATTTCAATGTTGATCACTCCAGTGTTGTTGCACCAAAGGCGGCACTTCCGTTCTTCTCGATTTTTTCGTCCCAAGGAATTCCCGCAGCCTTGAAACTCACCAGCACGTTTTCGTCGGCCCCTCAATCGACAATAAAAAAACCTCAATTCACAGATAACCCCCGGAAAGCACCGCTGGACAAGCCCAAACGGTAAGAAAATCACATCCACTATTTCATCAATTCGTAAACAACTTTATTCACTCAAAAAAAAAAAATTATCGAGTCACAAACTTCTCAAAGTAAACACTTCCCACTCCACAAATTAAAAACCCCCAAACACCCTCGATGGCACAGCAGTGATATAGTACATTTCAGCCGAAGTGTCTTCAATTGCGTAATTAATTCCTCTGATCCGTGAGTTTAAGCGACTTTTTAAATACAAAAAAATATCGGGAAGGAGCGTTACGATGTTTCTGGTGCTGCTGCTGGCAGCCAGACTGTATGCACGGGGTGTCCGTGGGTCGTGGGTGAGCGCGCCTCACTACTTCGCCTTCGTACACGCTTCACCCCCCCCCCCCCCCCCCCCCCCC
>NW_021680434.1:378123-378957 GCF_001412515.2 Diachasma alloeum
CCCCACTGTTGGTTCTCGTCTGGTCTGTTCTGTTCTGTTCTGCTCTGTGTGTGCGCCACCCGAGAATTTCCGTCTTCCCTCGGTCTCGTTTGTATTAGTTAACACTGAGTCAAAATTATTTTCATGTATTAATCACACAAACGCACACACGCGCATGTTCAGTCGTCTGTCTCTTTCTCCCCGCTTCGGCGAGACGAGTGGGATGAAACAGGCGATCTTCAATTGCGGATATCTCGAAAACCGCAGAGTGAAATTTCGAATTTTTTTTTCCATTTTGAAGATTTTTTTTCGGACTTTGGAAGGAATTTTGACTCGTCCAAATCGCATCGTTGAGTTCGGAGATATCGACGATCGAAGGCAAATGGCATTAATTTCCCACTTGAGTTTGTGGGGGGGTTGAGAGGGACCGTTGCAACGGTCACGGAGGGACGGGTCGAGGGGCGGGGGGGTACATGCGGATGATTGTGACCGTATAGCTGACGACGAATGTTGCGCGCGAGCGATGCGCCGTCTGGCGTGACTGGCGACAGTCTGCCGCGTTCCAAGAACCACGAGGTGATTCCGTGTATCGAGCGAGAGAGCGCACACACACATTTGTGGAGTCTTTAAGAGAGGCTCGACCAGAGGATAGACGGCAACACCGGCCTGATGAATCCTTCCCCTCCTCGACCCCCCGCCCTTCCCTCTGCGGGTCGGGCAGGGCAGGGGGGGACGTCATGATAAGCGAATGGGAACGAGAGAGACGGAGAAACTAGGCAGAAGGGAATTTTTGAGAGGGGGAGCCCTAGCGCTTGTATTTCAGACCTCTTTTGTCTGTATTGGAGCGGTTCGGGG
>NW_021680434.1:378982-379269 GCF_001412515.2 Diachasma alloeum
GGGGGGGGGGGGGGGGCTGGGAGACCCGTGCGAGACAAGGACGGCCGGGGGATTACGGACCGAGCAAGGTGGAAAAGAATGACGGAGGAGAGACGCCGTGTAACCTGTACTGGCACGTTTTTTTTTCGTGTGCTCTTCAGACACTTTATGCCCCCCACCAGTTTTTTTTCTCGTCGGTAATTCGGGTAGATGGGGCACGGTAGTTCGGGTCATCGAGGGATTTTTCGGGAGACTGAGGGAATCGGGAGAATCCCGGAAGTCGACGGAGTTCGTGGAATGAGAGGGGC
>NW_021680434.1:379330-411369 GCF_001412515.2 Diachasma alloeum
GGGGGGGGGTGGCTGATGTGTCATATCGTGGATAATGGCGATGATTTCCGTTTTGTTGACGGATTTGGGGGTTTTTGGGAATTTTATTTTTGGATACTTCGGAAAAATTCATTGACCGTGAGGAATGCCGCACAGCGCACACTTACGGAGGAGTGAGTCATGGTTTCTTTCGCGGGTAACACCGCTGAGGGCCATAAATATACGGAGTTTAAATGGCTCGGGGGGAATATTGTGATGAGAGTATTGGAAAATTGGGAGAGATCGGAGAGTTTGGGATTTATTTCTGGGTAATAACTGTACTCAATTATTTAAATAATGCAATTGTCCACCTGTTTCAAGTGCGAAAAGCCTCAAAAATATTAGTGCAAATATTATTACACCCATTTACACTCGTTAAAAACTTGAGATACAAATGAAGAAGACATTCACGAATAAGTGCATTTTTTTGCGCACGCAGTGCCGCCAAATCAACATTTTCTTCCCTCCGAAAATATCCCCTGGAAATGAATTAACGTAGTGTCTCCTTCCTCCGCATTTTGTCTTCTCTTCCTCGCATGCACGAAAATTGAGGTAAGTAAGCGTCTGTGCGAGGGGGCAGACACGGAGAGACGCCCCATGAATTACGTTCAAACCCCGCGTTTCGTATTTTCTCACACAAGTACGAAAGTCTAAATGAATGCCACTGCGTCGGTGGATTTCCCATTCACTTTTACCTCAAACTCCAAGCAAGATTCAATTATCAACCAATGAGACCACAGTAGGAAAATCGTGTTGACTCTGTAATAACAATTTACACATGTAAATTCTTACTCCCGGTTACTTTCTACCTCGAGAGAGAGAGACAGATTCTACTGGGAGTGGAGATCAGTAGGCGAGTAATATCGGAGGCGTCAAGTTTCTAAACAAAAAAAAGTCTCAGCAAAAAACTACATTTTTAAATCAATTGAAATCGAGATTTCAATTCGTTGGACTCTGCCCTTCGTCAGCGTCAGTGCGTCACTAACGAAATGGAAGAGAAAAAATGTATTTAATAGATGTGCATATCCGAGGTAAACCCTCATCCCTGGCTGTTTGCCAATCTCGCTCTCAAATAAACTCCCTCTCTCCTACCCGGGTCTTCCTCATCCCATCAGGCCTGTCATTGGTTGAAGCGAAACAGCGAAATTCCGGTTGCGCCAAGTACGCGTTGCGCCAAGTAGACGTGCGCTTCGCGGAGCGTATGCGACACATGAAACAATCAACCAACTGGTGTTCGATTATTTTTCAGAGTTATAAGTCGAGGGAATGCAAGGAGTTTTGAGGAAATTCGAGGGAATGCAAGGAATTTTGAGGAAATTCGAGGAAATGCAAGGAGTTTCTAGGAAATTCGAGGGAATGCAAGGAGTTTCTAGGAAATTTGAGGGAATGCAAGGAGTTTTGAGAAAATTCGAGGGAATGCAAGGAATTTTGAGGAAATTCGAGGGAATCCAAGGAATTATGAGGAAATTGGAGGAAATGCAAGGAGTTTCTAGGAAATTTGAGGGAATGCAAGGAGTTTTTAGGAAATTCGAGGGAATGCAAGGAGTTTTGAGAAAATTCGACGGAATGCAAGGAATTTTGAGGAAATTCGAGGAAATGCAAGGAGTTTCTAGGAAATTCGAGAGAATGCAAGGAGTTTTTAGGAAATTCGAGGGGATGCAAGGAGTTTTGAGAAAATTCGAGGGAATGGAAGGAGTTTTGAGAAAATTCGAGGGAATGCAAGGAGTTCCTAAGAAATTCGAGGGAATGTAAGGAATTTTGAGAAAATTCGAGGGGAATGCAAGGAATTTTTGAGGAAATTGAAGAGAACGCATGGAGTTTTCAGGAAATTCGAGGAAATTCAGGAGTTTCTAGAAAATTCGAGAAAATTCAAGGAATTTGTAGGAAATTCGAGAAAGAAGGAAAGACCATGGACGTATCCACGTACAATTACAGCTGTATCAAAGATACAGCCGCCTGCGATTTTTTGATATAGTTTGTGGGATTGAGAGAAAATGAGCTCCACCCATGTTTCCTAGGCCCCGTGATAGTGCCACGCGTGCACACGTTGGATGGCGATCGGAGGAGCTCGAATGAGTCGTACATAACTAAGAGAGAGAGAGAAAATAGAAAGAGCAAGGCGAGGAGAAAACATGAAATGCGTGTGGAGCTGTGGTGGGGCAATTCTTGGAATGTCCCGGAGTCTCGGGCGAACGACAGTTTGCCGGTGGCTCCTCCGGAACTCCGTGAGCCCCCGTTGGACTGGTTTTGCCTCTGGCATCTCGCCCTATCTCTCTCTCTCGTTGCTCTCTCGCTCGCTCTGGCCAGGTTGTTGGGCTCCCCCTGCCGATGTTAAACGATCAACGGTCGAGGCCTCCTCTCCACGCCATTTTGCTTTTTTTCAGCACTTTGCTCCACGCCTCGATGCCTCGTGTATTGCTATTGCTATTTCTCGAGATGCTGTTGTTATTCCGTCTCTTCACTATTTCAGTTCTTGTAGTTGGGTTTTTGCTCGATCTCGATTTCTCCGCTAGGCGATTTTTTGGGAGACATTTTTATTGGAGATTATTCATGATTTATGGGCCGGGGAGGAGGGGGGGGATTGACTGACCTGTGATGCCCGCCGAACCAGATTTTTGGCACGTTGACCAAGAATATTTTGAGAGATCTCTCCGGTGGATTCTTGAGTCTCGGTGACAGCGGTTTATTATTCTCACGGGTTTGAGGGAACGTCGAGTGTCATCGGGATGGCGTAAAAGACGAAAATAACTTGGGGTGATTGGTTGATGAGGCTTGGTGAAATATGGATTTCTGATGGATTTTCGGGTGGCGGGGGGAGAGCGGTGTCGAGGTGAGAATTCTGGAGAGAACGCCGGGATTTTTCAGGATTTTTAATTATGGAAGCGATGGGAGTGTTTCATGGCTGAAGGATTTTTCAATAATTCAGTTGCGGAGAGGTGAAGTTTAATTAACAATATCCGAGCAGTTTGACATTTTTTCAATTTTGTTGAAAAATAGAAAGTCGAGGTTTTGAAGATTAAGGATAACCGAGTACTTCGGTCACGAGGTGGGAGGTGAGGCGGAGGCTATTGTTCTCTCGTGGAAAAACATTCGCTGAACAAAAAAACGATTTTTTAATTACAAATTTTTAATCTACTTCGATCATTTTTGTGTTGGAAATATTTTTTGCATAACTTTTCTATTTTTTTCACACATGATTCAAGCCTTCGTTTATTTTTCTAGCTTGTCTTTTAGATAATTGGAAAATAATTAATGTGGATAGAAGAAGCGACTTCTTTTGAAATGATAAAGTTCCTTTTTCCGTTTGGTAATTTTGCAATTCTTCTGCATGCGAATATTCATCATTCGTTGGAGAGAATTCTTATACGATACCTGAAAAAAGTGTTTTAATTTTACCGCACTATGTGTGAATGAACTCTCAACATTTTTGTTAGAATTTCGGGTCAAATTTTTTTACCAGTGATTTTTTAGAAAAATTCCTGTTCACCCATTCTCCTACGCTGAGAGAAAAACGACAAAGTTCTCGAACAAGTCTTACTTGTGCCAAGAAAATAGTTTTTTGAAAATTATCAAAAAAGGTTTTTTTTGTGCCGAACATGCAGAGCGTGCGCCGGAATGAAAAATTTTTGTCGCAAAAATAGATTTAGTAGTTCAAAAAAAATCGCATTCTCTGTGCACGCAAGAAATGTCATTTCTAGCACTACTCCTTCGTTATTCGATACTCCCATACGTATTTTGCTCCCGAAAAATCTTTGTTTTATGCGAAACAAGGGATAGTAGTTTTTCGTTTCGGCTGTCTAATAATCACAGACGACAAATGAACCCTCAAATGAAAAAATAATAATGATATGATAGCAATCTTGTAAGTTAGGGATAAAATATTTGTTGATAAATTTTCCTCTATGAGATATTATCATCCTGAAAAGGCACCGTCTGGGGTGAATTATCCGCCTCTTGAGCCAAATATTTCGTTGCTGTCGAAAGCAGAACAATTATTGTTTGAGACTCTCAAATTCGAACCAAACAAATTCTTCTTTGGCAATTTTCAACTAGCTATTTTGTTGGCCCAAACAAGACTTGTTTGACAACGTGTTTGTTTTTCTCTCAGTGTAGGCTACCCGGGATTTCGGACGGGGGTTTTGAAAAAATCGAAGACTGCAGAAAAATTCAAATCCATCATTTCTCTGTCACTCACTGTTCCAACGCTGAAAGTCGCTCGAGTCCTCGCGCAAATGCCTCGACACCCGACACGAAGTTTCTCCAGATCCGCATATTGCCGCAGAGTTACGCAAGTCACCAGTTTCGAGAACGCATATGCCCCCGGCGCGCCATGTCTCGTCCCTCGGCTTCACCTGTTGCATTTCTACCTCGAAATCCCCCGTAACCCAGGGAGGGTGGGGCACACCCCGTGCACAGCCGGGGGTTGACCTTGACTCGCTGCCAGGAAATATCGACCAATTTCCACGATTTTTACTCGACCAGAAAAACAACGGGTCAACCACCAGGTAACGCAAACTACCTGACCCCTCCAATTTTCCCCTCTGTTTAGTTTTCATTTTTCCTCGTTTTTCCGGGAAAAAAACGGGATAATTACTGGGGGAGTTGCCACGCTCATCCGTTAGTTGTTATTTTTTTCTCGCTCTCTGACTTTTGACATTTGCAGTGACATGGCGGGGCGATGAGGGAGGGNGGTATTCTGTTAATCAACGTTGCGAAATGAGTTTTGGTCGGTTGCGTGTTGTCTGCCGAGTGATACCAATTCCACTCTTCGGTTGTGATTAATTTTGGGGGTTTAATTATCACCGGGACTGATGCAAAAATTAGTTTTCGATGGGTTCAACCCCTCGGAGATGAATTATTTAATTGAAAAAAATTTAAAGCGTTCTGGTCGTTTGTTTCGTTGGATTGAGGGGAGTTGCCGCAAGGGATTCTTGAAATGGTCGGAGTATAAATAATTTTTTTGGGTTTAAGTTTATTTCTTCTTTTGCTTAGCAATGGAAGCTTTGTAACCGTTCAAATTTAAGTTTCGGATTTTTTGTGTTTTATAGAGCCATTATGATCCAAGAGTCCGAAAATGCAATTTTTTTCTTCAATTGTTCGTGAATGAATTGATAATTCATTTAATAATTTTTTGAATTTTTGAAGTTTCAAAGTTCGTTGAATGTTATCATCATCATTATTCTTATTATGCTTTCCTTCTATACAACCGATTGTTTTTTTTACGGTTCTATCTTTCCCTTCAGCCCTTCGATAAAGTGTTAACAGAAAAATTTTATTCATACATATTTGAATGAATTTGCAACATCACATTTGAAGAAATCATCAGAAAGCTCACTCCCAGGGAAATTCATGAAAAATTCGAAATTTTCAACAATCATCATAAAAATCAAATCAACCAATATAGCTATCGTAATCATCTTTTAACTTCGACTTAATGGCATTAAAACAAACATTTTAAGCTACGATTGAATTCATTTGAAGCATGTTATTCAAAGATATCCCCGGAATTCTGATTTTCAAAAAAAAAAAATTTTGGCCAATTTTCAAATAAATCAAAATAACGATTATTGCTATCGCCTCCATCTTTGAACTCGGCCGAAAGGACATCCAAACAAATTTTTTAAGCCATCATTCAATCAATTCAAAACAGTTTTTTTATTTACCGTGGAACAGCCGATTTTCGAAAAAATTGAAAAATTAAAAAAATAATTGGTGAAATAAATTTTAATTAATGGCGATTGATAGGGCTCAACAATGCCTACATTCGAAAAAAAGATTTAATTACATCCATTTATCAACGAACAATTAAGAAAAACATTGTTACATACATCCACGGGCTCTAATAGTATATTTCGTCATTAGGCCGAAAAAAACTTTTCTGGCGAATATGAGGTTTGCGGCACGAGCCGAAGGCGAGGGCTATGACGAACAATATTTAGGTAAACAATATTAGGGTATGACGAACAATATTTTTTGTCATGACGGCCGTGAGGCAGCGCTTCACGGACGCTCCGCTCCGCTCCGCGTCCGTGAATCTCTGCCTACGGCCGTCATAACAAAATAGTATATTTCGTCACTAGGCCGAAAGAAACTTTTCTGGCGAATATGAGTTTGCAGCCCGAGCCGAAGGCGAGGGCTGCAATCATATGAGCTAGAAAAGTTTTTTTTGGCCGTATGACGAACAGTATTTTTTGTCATTCCGGCCGTGAAGCGCTGCCTCACGGCCGGAATGACAAAAAAATTGCATTTTCATAGTATTTGAATCATACTGGGTAAACAACACAGTGTTCGACAAGAAAATTGTAGTTTCCAATTGAAATTATCATTTGTTCCATGAAAATTATAAGTGTTTATTGGACAAAAATATAAACTACTCTATGAATAGCATTCACTCGATAAAACCGGAGCCTCATATAATTCTCTGTAGAACGAATGTATTTATCCGAAGGACATATAAATGTCTCACCAAAACAATTACTACTACGAGAATTATCGTGTTTAGGTGGAAACTTTCTTTTGCGTCTTATCTTTCTCATTTGAAGCCTGAATTTTGTAAGCTGAAGGTTCAAAAAATATCTGTTCAAGACTTTGGAGGGTTTTAATTTGAGACTTTCAAAGTCCCAAGTTGAGGCTTTTCAAAATTTCGATTTGAGACTTTCGAAGGTCTCAATTTGAGGCTTTCATCTGTGAAATCTGTAGACTCCGGTTGGTAATGTTTAGTGGAGGATATTTTACGATTCGTTCGGTAAAAAAAACTTCTGTGTATTTTTTATCTTGCACCCATCTGAAGGTCATGAGACCGAATGGAAGTGAAATTTTACGAACGCGTTCGGTAAAAAATCATTCTCCGTTAAAGAAAAATTATACGCAATATCAATCATTCGCGTTCACTGAGATAATTTTTGATGGAATGCAGGGTAAATTTCCCAGTTCAGCACAGATTACCCCCGCGTTCAGTAAATTTTTCCGGGCCAACGGAGAAAAATTCACTATTGGTCTCGCACTTTTCCGCCGATATAGAGTGAAAAAATCTTGAAATTCGCGTTCACTCCGCAATTACTTGATTCGTATTATCGCAGCTGTGGTAATTTTTGAGCATGAAAAATATCGATACGACGTATTTCAGTACTCATCATTTTTTTTCTGGATGATTAGATGTGTGCGGTGTATACCTCGGTTCGGATCGTCGAGTCATCAATGAACACCGAGTGACGTAAGAGGCCCATAATGCTTGCGTGATTCCGTCTCAGTCTTGTGTGTGTGTGTGTGTGTGTTACGATCCGTGTGCCCCTCTATTTTCATGACAAAAACTGCTGGTACGAACGTGATAATGCGCGGATGAATGTCTGCACGAGTATTTATTCATAGAATTTTTTTACTTTCGGGTAGAATCTGCAGGCTTTTTTTTTTCTAAGAAATCCTTTCCAACATTTGTACTTGAACATCAGACAGTATTTTGCAATGATTTGATGGTTTTATTAATTAAACTTCGAATATTAAACTTTGATTCTCAATTTTGAAACGTTGGAAGTCTTTTTGCGAATGTGAAACAACTGGGAAATTGCTTTCGTCACAATATAGTCAATATATTTTTGGCATTAAATTATAGAAATTTGCTTCCGAATGGAATTTCTATGGCGATGTATTTTAAATTGAATTCAAAATTCTTCGGACGTTGGCAGCCGACATTTCACCAACGTTGGCAGCCGACATTGTCCCGGCGTCGGCACCCGACATTGCCCCGATGTTGGCAGCCAATATTTTCCCAACGTTGGCAGCCGACATTTCCCCAACGTTGGTAGCCGTAATTGACCCAACGTCGGCAGCCAACATTTCCCCAACATTGGTAGCCGACATTGCCCCAACTTTGGCAGCCGACAATCCCCCAACGTTATATTTTTTTACCTCTCCCTGAATATTGGTTTCAAAATGAATTTTTTCAACAACAGACGATGCAATCAATCTCATGATCGAAGTCGGTCTAGATGGCATTGGGAAGAATATTTTAAATCACAATTGGAATCTTTTAAACAATTATTTTTACTGTTATTCCGTCGAAAAACCATCGGTCACAAACACACATACATAAAATACATCCGGACGTGGTCTAAAAATAGTAAATTCGAACTCATGAGTAGGCCAAATTAGTTATCATGACTCAAAAAAATGCATTTTTAGAATTTGATGTCTGCAACGCTTCTGTTCGGAAGCAAAATTAGAAAGTCTCTTCTTTTTTACTTGTTTTTCTCTCGTGATCTCGTGTTTTAAATATCATTTGTTATCGAGCGGATGAGGCATTATCACAAGGAGGGATTTGTTTTGATTTTCAATGCGAGCGAGAATGTGCTTGTGTTATCAATTATGTGAGGGTTTATTGCCTGATAAATGGGAGAATTATCATTGATAATGATGACTAGGCCAGTTTCTGAAGTTTCCAGAAGAGTATAGACATCATAGTCCTTGTGATTGAATTTCGGAAGGGCCCAATTTCCAAATAGTTATTTCAAGACCGCAACGGGAAGGGTAAATTCGTTTTACAGAAAATTCAATTTCTGGAAAATATTCGATAACATTTGATGAGAGGTCAATTGTGCCAATAATTGAACCTCAAAATATTCACCAATATTCATTGCAAATTCCTTCTCTCTGTGTTGCATCATGAACTATAACTCATTCAGTAATGACACACACACTTTTTTATGGATTAAATACTTTCATCTTGGTGATATAGCCTCATCAACGATCACTCTCAACGCACGAGAAAATTTAATAGAAAAACCTAGCGAATCCGTTAGATAATTCTGTTCGATTTCTATTGAACTTTCTATTAGTTTTTCGCCGCTTCTATGTAAAAAGTCAGTAGAATTTGATTTTTTATACCACTTAATCTGTTGTTTATCTCATCAATATAATTCCGTGCTTAGAATATTGTCATCTCGTGTTTTCAGCACCAAATTAAAAATCAAAACTTCATTTGGAATATTGAGTCACAGCTTCTTTTTATTCATATCAGAAATTGCGTATTTGGATATTAATATTATTTGTTCAAAGTGAAAAAATCGATCATCATTTTCACTATATTGCATTCAGATTCTCCTATCCTTAACGTCAAAAATCTGAGATAATCTCATAGTTCTAGCTATTAATTCTAATCAACTTTGTTCGAAGAAAACCTTAGTAAACGCAATATTAAGAAAGTTGAATTATTCTGTTTTCCTCTGACCTAAATGATTTGGACAATTATGATTCGTTTATTCATGTCTCATAGAACGGTATTCAATTCTCTTTTGTTTGTGGGGCGGGCTTCATGAAAATTCGACGCAACACGATTGTACTCATGAAAACCGCCTTATTTTCTCCATTGATTCGAGATATTGCCCATGCTTTTGAGCAGGGTTGCCAGATTTTGGCGGTTTACAGCCAAAACCTGTACAATTTTAAATGCGGTGACGTCACGATCTGGTAACACTGCTTTTGAGGAATCCTCAGCCAATCTAGACCTCTCGAATCAACTCTGCGCTACCCAGGACTTATCATTCTGCATTTCAACATCATCCGCAATCATCCCGATTGCAACAGCCAAATAAAATCCAATCGCGCAGAAAAAATGAAGACCGAATTTGTCAACAAAAACGTTAATTGCGCATATAAGAAACTCCCGAGGAGATTCTCACAAAAGGAAGAAGCGTAAAAACATCTCAAACAGAGGAGGAAAGTGGCAACAAGGGACCGTAGGGATTTCTCGGAAGGTGCGGGTTCACCCGATCCTCGGACGTTGGTGCCTGGAGCGACGGAGGGGGGGGGGGCTCCGGGCAAATGGGGGTCTCCCCTTTGGCGTGAGAGAAGGGGCCAAAACGTAATAGCTGGAGATGAGAGAGGGATAACGGCCGTGTGTCTGAGGCACAACAAAAAAAGTCCTGTGAGAACTGCTGCGCGATGGAGGGGTGACTGGAGGGATTTGCCTGGGGATTTCCTAGAAAACTTCGGTGTACTGATTTTTTTTCTCGTGTTTTTCTCGAGCCTCTCTACTTACACGTGTCAGTGATGGATCCTCGGGAATCATTATATTACGGGTGAAGTGACTCCGCGATTTTATGAGATAAACAGGTAGTGGGGTGATAACAGTGATGATGGTGGATGAAAATTGTCGGGGACGTGATGATTTTTAATTATTCCTGGGTTTTTTTGTGGGAGGCGAGTTATGAGGGAGTCTTCGGGATGGGAAATTTTTAATTATGGATCGGAATGAAGAAATAGCAGAAGATTATAGTGAAATAATAATTTTAAAAAGGGGAATGCATTCGGAAGTAAATTGCTAATTTATTAGAAATAAACTTTTTTCTAAAATTACTCATTACGAAGCCAATTACCGAATTATGTCCTGTGACATATATAATAAAGGAGGTTGGGGTAAAACGGACACTTGACTTTTTTTTAATGTTAATGAGGGGTTGAAATGTTGATAAAATTCAATAATTTTTTTTTTCAATAAAAAGAACAATTCTTTCCCTTTGTGGCGAGCCTAAATTGAGTTCAATTGATAAATTTGTTTCTGAGTTATGAATAATTTTAAAAAAGTCTAAAGCGTCCGTTTTACCCCACCCTGCCCTATACTTGATTCAAGTATATTTTATACTCGAATGGCGGTTTCAATTCGAGAATGATTATTTCGTGTCAGCCCGGGTTGTACCAAGCCCTCTCAAGTGTCATATAAGGGTTAGGCACTGAGTGTTAGAATATAAGGGTCAAAAAGTGAAGGTTAAAAAATGAGGGTCAGAATATTAGGGTCAAAACATTAGGGTCAGAATATAAAAGTTAAAAAAGTGGGTGTCAGGCAATGAGGGTCTACATATAAGTCATATATTATGCTTGATCACCGTTTTTAGCCCTTATATGACCCTCATTGCCTGACACCCACTTTTTTTACTTTTATATTCTGACCCTAATTTTTTTATCCTAATATTCTGACCCTCTTTTTTTAACCCTAACATTCTGACCCTCATTCCTTCACCTTTACATTCGGGCCCTCAGTTTTTGACTCAAATATTTCGACCCTCATTTTTTAACCTTCACTTTTTGACTCTTATATTCTCACATTTAGTGTCTGGCCCTTATATTACACTTGAGAGCGCTTGGTGCAATCCGGGCTGGTAAGAAATAATCATCCTCGAATTGAAACAGACATCCCCCATTCGAGTATAAAATATACTCAATTCAAATATATTTGTTTCCGTGTAGAATGTCTTGCAAAAAGCGCTAGGTTTTTCTATTAAATTCAGTAGCGAAGTGGTAAAATGGTTCAAGTCGACTCATCTCCTAGTTGAGTTTTTGAGGAATATTTCGGAATCTAAGGGAGATAGCGAAATTTTCGTAATTACATTTGTTGTAGCTCTTAACCGGCTCTACAAAAAAGGTTATGACAAAAATTTAGCTATCTCCCTCAGATTCCGAGATATTCATTGAAAACTCGTCAATAGTCAAAATTTACTTGTACCTCTACCACTTCGCTATGAATTTCTTAATACGTAAATATTAGGTAATCGTCTTCCCCCTTGAAAAGTCCAATCACTTGGACTCCAGTTCTCATCAGTCTGAAAAAACAGACCTCGGTGACGGAAAATCGATGCCATCCGAGCGATTGAAAAATGGCTGTTCATCACATTTGCATATTCATGAAGAATCTCCATCAGTTCATGAGTATAAAAACTCGAATAAACCAATTGTGACAAGAACAAAGTGAATATCTCCGAGTGATTACGAGCGGGCTACTCAAATGATAATTAATATTCGCCGGAATGCTGGGTCCTCTGCTCCAAATGGCTGTGCACTCCCTTTGACTGAAAACAATGGGGTCTCCCCGCGTTACTCAGGTTTTCAAGCCTCGAGAAAAGGGGGGAAAATCCGACGCATATAACCATCGTCCTTTATCCACGGTAAACCTAGGGATCGTTGAGACAAAAGGACCGCAAATTGCCGGGAAACGCTCCGGAGATATTATCGACTGCTGCTGAAGCAACAGAAGAGGGTTGGAGTGGACCCCATAAGCCCTCTTCCAAGTCGATCCTTTTCGAGGGTCAGAGTTGTCCAGGAGTTGAGATTTCAACTACTAACGTTGAAGTAACAAAACTGCCAGGCAACTTGAGAGATTACTATGGGGCGAACACGAAGGCCATTCATTGTTATTTTCGCTTCCGAATGGAAGCATTGCATTCGTTAAATCTGAAATTTACATTTTTTGTGACGATGATTAATTTTGGTCTGACGAGTTCGAATATGCTGCCCTAGTGGAAAAACATAAGGCAGAGGCATAACATGCCTGATCAGAATTTCGGATCGGACTTGATCAGTTTCTGATCGAGACCTGAACAGAATTTCCACTCGGGTATGAGTCAATTTGAGAGTGAAATTCGTAAGTGTCCTGGTAGCTCAGATGGTAAGAGCACCCGACGCGACATTGGGAGGTCCCGGGTTCGATTCCCGGCTAGGAAGTAACTAATTTTTTCTCTCAAAAAAATTAAATTTAATTAATGCCTAATGATGGAAGGCGTAGAAACCCTAGTTTAGTCGGGATTTAGTCGGAGGTTAATCAGGGTTTAACCAAGGTTTCGTCAAGGTTTAATCAATGTTCGGTGGAAGCTTGAACCAGTTTAATTTTAATTTAGTCGGTGTCTGTTAGATGTTTAACCAGGGCATATGGAGCTCATGTTAGACATTTGGGACATTTAGGGATCAGATTAAGGTTTTATGGCTGGTACATCTTCTTCCCCAATTTACCATTCTGAAGCAAATTGCTAATTCAGTCGCAAAAAACTTATACTGGTCTCAAGTCCAGTTTAAGAAAAAGTATTCAGGAGAAAAATAAAATTTAAATAATTTCCTTACGACCGAGGAGACATCAACATTGATGTATCAGGAGCATAAAATCTTGTGATATCAAATTTTCCATTCATTTTGTTTTCACTCAATTTGTCTAATTTAAAATAAATTCAGTTCACTAAAAAATTTTACCTCAAATCGTCTTTAAAAAAAAATTATTGAATTTTCCTGAGGTTAAACTTCAGGACGGATCCCTACTAATCTGAAATTAATGACAGAAAATCGCATCCATTCGGAACCAAATTTCTAATTTTCAGCGAAATTTTGCCACTTGTTTTTTTATAAATACTGGCGCCGGTCGATGCCGTTTCATTACGCCCTTTTTCCAGGGAAAATTATCTTTTTTTCTGGGTGCATATTGAAGTCGTGGCGCATGTCCATTACAACAAAACCCACTCATGCATTTTGCACTTTTCGCCACATATTCATATTCATATTTTAACAAATCGATTGAAGAAATCAATACTGACTCGAAGTGGAGGACTTCACTTCGTTGAAATATTCGGCGAAGGGACAATGAAAAACTTCAGTATCCGTCGAATCTCCTCTCGCATCATTTCAGCATTAATCTTCAGTCAACAATCCCCCCAAAAGAAGTTCGTGAACCAATAATGAAATAATGCAAATTCGCTGGAATCAATTGCACCGGATGAGACAAAATAAATAAAAATAAGGGAAAAGGAAGTGGGTATTGGCAACAGTAAGAAGCGTCCTAAATCACTGAGGTCGCTCGTAAATACATCAGAGTCGAACATCAGAAGGATACGGATACCCTCGGCAACGACCAGGGTTTAGTTACCCCGAATCGTGACAGAGAGCTATCGATTTCTTTACAATCAATACTATTGAATTACGTAACACATGCGATTTTGCGGTATTCGAGTGATGAATGGAGCATAACCTGCATTAAAATCCCTCCCAGTCATCATTTCCATCATCTCTATAATCTTGTCTCTACCAAATTGTAAACGATACTCGAACATCCGTCACAAAAAGAAATAAGCACACCGAAATTAATAATGAAATTAAAAAAATATGAGTAATGAAAAGTGGTTACTTGGTTTTAACACGCGGAGATGAAGACATTCTCATTTCACTTACGTCAGAATTGAAATGTCTTCCCTCAACTTTTTCCTTATAAAGACAATTAATTATTCAGATAAATAATCAAAATAATTTCGATTAACGAGAAAAAAATTCTGCGTCATCTTCTTTAATTGGTACTGGGACTAAAATTGTTGACGAACTTTCGCAAACAATAAGAATAATGAGAAATGGAGTGATATTTCTCGGATTATGATGTCAGAGTCCTAAAAATATAAAATTTCAACTCATCCTCAAATAAAAAAAAATAGGTTATCAAAATAAAAAAATGACGACAATTTTGATGCTACGAGTGCAAAATAATGTTCGAGAAATCCGGGTGTTTTCCCATTTGACGCAGGCACAACCTAATTTAATCTTCCCCGATACCCCGACCAATTTCTTAACCTCATCCACACCAAGTTTATCTCTAAAAAGATGAGACTTGGCTAAAAAGCGTGGTTGAGGACGTCAGTTATGCCAGCAATTTGCATTTGTAGGAGTGCGATAGAGAGAGACAAAGAGAGATGTAACAGGCTGATGTGCTGAAATACAAAAATAATCTGCCCACACTTGTGTATACGTCTGTGTTAATCTCGGTTTCTTTCTTCAGCATGGGAGTGCGTGGGTAGGTGTTGCTTTTTCAATTATATCCGATGCCAACTGCGACTCTAATGTGTCACACTAGCGCCTAGTGTAAGATCTGTCGATATAAAGTCGAAAGAATTTGTCGGAGATAAGAGAATGATCAGATCATTGTCAATATCAATTTAAGATGAGAATGATGATGGAAAAGTTAATGTTTATAGATGTAATGGTATATCAAATTTAATTGGGACAAAAGGCAAAAAAGTATTCTGCAAAAAAGTACTCTTTATTCTAGAAAGTACGGAAGTACTTTGTACAGTGTACACTAGTACTCCGTACAATGTATAAAAGTACTTTGTACAATGTACAAAAGTACTTGGCACTTTCACAAAAGTTCTGCCTACCCTGCACAAAAGTACTTTGTACCCTGTACAAAGGTACTTTGTAACTGGTACTGAGGTACCTTGTACAAAGGAACTTTGTCCCTTGCACAAAGGTACACGGAATCTTCTTCAAGGTACCTTGTACCTTGTACAAAGGTACCTTCTACCTTGTACAAAAGTAACTTGTACCTTGTACAAAGGTACTTTGTATTTGATACAAAAGTACTTTATACTGGGTATAAAATTACTTAACGTAGATGTACTTTATGCTTTGTACCAAAGTATTTTGTAATTAGATACTTTGTCACTTGCACAAAGGTACTTTGTACTCTGCACATAGATGCTTTGTATTTTGTACAAAAGTACTTGATGCAAATACAACCATCCCACGGGTATCACAAATCAGTCCCCCCCGCTCTGAAAAAATCCATATACCTTTCCCCCAAAACTCTCCGTCATTCAAATCCCATCTCCATAACTCATCCTCTCCTCTCTTTGTCTCAGCCCCTCTCCTCCCTTCCTCAGTGCATTGAAATGTCTTAGCACGTGATCTTTTTACCCAATGACCATCAAGCATATCAAGCCCCCAAGCAAGATAACCTTGCTACCGGTCTTCGATAGAAATCACATCTGAGAAACCGATCAAGCCCGATTCCAAGAAGGCATTCACTGATCATTTTGATGGGCAACGCAACGAGAATCCATCAGACGACAATTCCATTCAATCGGTTGTGGAAGGTGGTACCAAGGGCAAGAGGGAGAATACCCAGACGATTGGGGGATTGCTCGTTGAAGGCTTTCCGAGAAGACCAAACTCGTGAACTGACTCGATGTCCAGTCTGATGCTGCGATGAGGGGGAGGGGGAGGAATCTTCTTCATTCAAGCGTTCTTACTTGGCATTTGCTGTCCACGGGGAACTTGATATTCCATACGTGTACGAGTCCAGTTTCACGGGCGTCTCTGGGATGTATGAGTGAGAGTCTTGAAAGGGCCCCCTCTGGGATTCTTATAGGGGCCATGAAGATGGGACTGAAGACACATTTCGCGGGATTCACTGTCTCGAGAGAGGGCTTTGCGGCAACTGTCCGTTGTGGACTTAAAAGGCTTGGCCTCTTGAGTCTAAGAAGTCAATCGCTGACACATTGACACAGCGGCTCGTGAGGTCGATACATTTCTGTAGAGCTTGTGGGGAGTTGTATCGAAGCGGTTATCTCGAGTCACTTGGAGTGACGACAGGATGTTTTGATAATTAGATTTTCATCGTGGGGGGAATCTTCCATGCGAGTGGGATGATTCATTGAACCAAATGACGTTGACGCAATCGTGCAGCTTGTGATAGAGAACACGTGGGAGAGCTGTTATCGAGAGAGTTGTTATTTGATTAGATTTCTTGTTGGAAATGAGCTGGGCGATATTGAGTTTCTGAGAAGATTTAATCAACTGCGATTGATGGAGAGCGGTCATGATGATGAGGATGACGTTGGATGGAAGGTGCAGGCAGAATTGGGAAGAAATGGTCGGCGATGGTGAGAGGGTGTCAGGATTGACACAATCTGAAGTTTTCCTTTACCATCATGTGACTCGGGTTGAGTATCGGGTGCTTTGATGACTCAAGCCAATTCTGATTTGATGTCAATAATAGGGAAGGCTTTTTGGCCAAGTGATGCAGTCGAACCTTTCTGGAGAGCGTCAACTTGGATTCAGATCCAAGGCACGTCAGATGGATTCAGTGTCATCATACATCATTTTAGTGATGTGGCATCATCATTGAATGTTCAGAAGTCTTTGTTCCAAATCATGTCACTCCGGTTAAATGTCAAGTCGAGGCTAAAATTTCAATTTCAATAATGGGAAATCCTATTTTGAAGAATGATGCATTAACTTCATTTGGAGATTATCAACTCATCATATCAGATAGACTGAATTTTCACGTACATCCAAAAATCCTCGTGAACAAGTAATCCTTCTTTCATTAGCTTCGTTGCCCTCAGACACTGTCCAATTATTGCAGATCACCGATTCCAGCCTGATAACCAACGTTATCAATTATTAATCGTACCATCACCCGAATCCCTCCCAATTATGCCCAACGATCTGTATCTCAGTACAGGGCAGAAGTCGTGTTAAGCCATCAATTGATCGATCAGCGTAAAAAAATGAGGAAGATATGTCTTCGAGATATGGCATCGGTTTAATTATAACAAATGTTCCTCAGCTCAGTCGGTCGTTGCGTCAACGATTATCAGAGCGTGTCCAATCCCGTGAGTCATTGAGTATCTCTTCCCCACTTTGTCTCGTTTTTGCTTCCAAATAGAAGCTTTCGGTAATCGTTACTTTTTTCGTAACATAAGTAAAAAATCCATGAAATGATAGAACATGTAGAATGCATAGCTAAAAGATACCGAAATATGAGAAGATGGGACAACATGGGATGATGTTTTACGTATACTTCCCAGTCTTACTTTGCATTCGCAAGCTTACTACCAATAGAATTGGTAAAAAATAAAAAGAAAGGAAAGAAATATCCCGTAGAGCAATGGTCACATGTCTTCTGCCACACGGCTTCTTGTCTTCTACACATCACTCTCGCCGTTTTTTTTCGCCAGATCTGTCTCTGATCACAGTTTACTCTCCTTGCCTTATCTATCCTTGACATTTCTTCTGTCGACTTTTTGCTGCCCTCTGCTCCCTCATAAAATTGTATGTGTTATCGTTCTTGGATGGATCAAAGTCCGACGTGGAATGAGAAAAGTTGAAAGAATTGTTTAGTAGTGCTATTGACGCTACGACATGAGCAATTATCTGATGAGAGTCTATCATAATCTTACGGTTATTGTTTCCAACACTTCTTCAACTTTTCCTGATGGCTATCCCTTTATCAGATAAAGCATGGTGATAAGGGATATCCGAATCGGACAGTACAAGTGATAGGAGGCAAAGTCTTCGTGTGAATCCAATTCATTCACTTGACATTAAACTTGTATCTCTCTTTAATTACTGGTTGAAAGTGAATGCTGCAAGAGAGGAATTAGCTTATTCGAGGGAATGAATGGCGAGAAGAATTGGCAGTCACATAATTTGGAAGGCGTCTCGGGGATTCCACGAAGGGGATTCGTTCTGGTGGATCTTCCACTGGTGAATTTAAATGCCCGATAATTTCTCGACGGGAGATCTTCCCACTTGGGAATGGGTATCTCACTTGAATTCTACTGGAGCATATATAGTGGCTCTCGATGCTGATAAATGATGGTGAAGCACGGTTGGTGGAGCAAGTTTTCTCTTTGTGATGTTTACTCACATATAGGCAAAGACAGAATAGATTTCAAACCAAATAAAATATGCAATTATTGTACTCTGCATGAACTTGATACGTTAGAACACTTCTATCTTCGTGGCCCCTGTACTCAGGATTTGAGGTATTCTCTGTTCAGCAGATTTCTGCATTTCACAATTAGATGGCTTGGTGATATTTTTTTAAATGGGAATTTTATGGAAAATAAAGGCATTTTCTGCTGTACTAGGCAATCATGCGCGACCACCTTCAAGTGAGCGCTGTAACGCACAATAATATCCTCGTAGTCATGGAAATCATTGATTGATCCATCAACCAATCGCAAGGCGAATAAAAAGTTAACAATCAAAACAATCATTCATTGTCAATCAACTTCATGAAAAAGGATACCAAAATATTTCTCGGTGAGGCGACTGATTGACTTACAGAATGTGTCTGTAAGTTCTTTGCAGCAATCTAGTTGACTGAATTCCATGTAGTGTGCATTCGTCACTCATACCAGCTGGTTTGCACAGATGATAAAAGTTCAGAAATTATGTTTTAGGATAAACCTAAGGAAATTACTTTGGAATATTTTGTATTATTTTCCCCCCTTGTGGTTAATTCTCGATTTTTCTAGACAACTTATTCTATTGAGATATTTTCTACAGAACTTCCTCAGCTACAATTTCCTGACTTTTTGGGTTGGATTTTTTTAATGAAAAAATGAGAAGGAAAATAGATTGGCAACAGTTGGAAAGTTTTCATTAAGAAATTGATGTTAAAACGTCTCAAGAGAGACATTTTACACTGAGCTCTTCCGATAAATTATATTCCCCTGAAGAAAAGTTTTATCATGTTGAAACAATTTACTTGTAGACAAAAAAAAAGTTTCCACCAAAACATGATAATTTTCGTTGTAGTAATTGTTCTTATGAGTTATATATATGTCCTTCGGGTAAATACCTTCGTTCTACAGATAATTATATGAGGCTCCGGTGTTATCAGGTGAATGTTAATGACCTGAGCGAAAATTGCTTCGGGCAAGCCTGAGATTTGATGAGGTCATGATATGTCGTTGGGCAAATTTGACTGATCAGGCGATACCTGATGAGGAACTGATCAATTTTTGATTTAGTTGATCTGATCCGAAATACTCTGATCAAGTTCGGATTCGGCGAACCTGATCTGAACCTGAGATCCGTCCGTCTACAATCACTCGGATCAAATTTAGAATTAAGGATTTGGATTAGGTTTGCCCTGATATTAGACTGAGATCCGTCCGCTTGCAATTATGCAGATCAGGTAGGCATGACCTCACCCTGAGGTCAGGCTGCCTGAACCCAGTTTGATCTGATTCGGATCCGTTCCACCTGATCTCAATTTTAATAACCCTTCTCCAAGAATCAATTTTCCAATATCAAATGTGGCCATTTATAATGAATAAATGTTTCCATTTATTCATCAGTGTTATTATTATTATCACCTTTATTATCAATTGATGATGTAAATAAAAATTAACTGAAAAAATATTATTCTTTGAAGCATGCGGCAAAGTCTGCAAAATCATTAATAATTTCAAAGTTAATGAATACTGATTCATGTAGACAATGCGGAGTCCTCTTAACAGCTTGCAATTATGCGGATCAGGTAGGCATGACCTCGCCCTGAGGTCAGGCTGCCTGAACCCAGTTTGATCTGATTCGGATCCGTTCCACCTGATCTCAATTTTAATAATCCTTCTCTAAAAATCAATTGTTCAATATCAAATGTGGCCATTTATAATGAATAAATGTTTCCATTTATTCATCAAATGGAAACATTTATTCATCAGTGTTATTATTATTATCACCATTATTATCAATTGATGATATAAATAAAAATTAACTGAAAAAATATTATTCTTTGGAGCATGCGGGAAAGTCTGCAAAATCATTAATAATTTCAACGTTAACGAATACTGATTCATGTAGACAATGCGGAATCCCCTTAACAGTGGTAGCACGATAGTCTAGTGGCTGCGGCATAGGATTAGTAATCGTAGGTTCCCCGGTTCGATCCCCGGCGTCGGTAAAAATAACGTTTTTTCAGTGGTAGTTGGGTTAGAAATTCATTAAGAGGGGCGATTGACAGCGAAAGACGTAGATCATCTCTCATTTTGAATTAATCATTGTGGATAATTATTATTGGCACCAGTGGACAGGTCATCCAGTTTGGAAGCGGTTGGCTTGATCAGGTTCAGATCAATTCGCCCTCGTCAAATCCGGATTGGTGAGAGGCGTAACATATTTGATCAAGTCCTGATCCGTCAACTTCACGGTGAAAAAAAATTACTTCTGCCAAGTAAATTTACTTGCCACAAGTAAATATATATAAATATTTGCATTTGAAATGTGTGGATTTTTTTGTAGTTAGTAAATTTACTTGGCAAAAGTAATTTTTTTTTCTCAGTGTTGATCAAAATTGGATCTGCGGTCAGGTCCCACCTGATCCGGACTTGATCAAAACCGGATTCGAAATTTTCACTCGTGATATTCTCCTATAAAATTTTTTTAAATTCGAACTCGCTAGGTCTTTCTACGAAATTTTTTCATACGTGATAAGAAGTTATTGTAATCATCGTAATTTCTGGAGTTCAAGGCGCCGATTGTTCCCCTCCTATCCCTTGTCTGCGCACTACGAAAGTACCAAAATGACGGATCGTAGAAAACGCCAATAAAAACCCCGAGAAATTAGACGCTCGGCTAATTCTCTGCGGCTCAAGTGAATCCGCAAAAACGCCCTCCACGATTACGATGCCGGATTCGTGGAATCAATTACCCGCGTTGCGCTCGCATTTCCACGTGTATAACCGGGAAAATTGCCGTGGAGAAATGTGGAGGAAAAAAATTGAGGAAAAAAGGTGTCGGTAGAATATTGATTCATGAGTTGAATGTGACGCGAGGAAATTTATTCCGGCGATTTCGTAAAAACCCACGGGAATTTTCGGATAAAATCGTGGGTGAATTATCATATTCAATCTCTCAATCCCCTGACATTGATTTTATTCCGATCAACTGAATCACAAGTGTAACAAATAATTATCCTTCATCTTTCCACCGACTCACAGTTCCCCGAAATAAAGTGTTATTCGTTGCGCAGAGATTCAGCATCCGTGATAATACCGGAGAATTCATTGAATCGTGTATTCGTAATTTCCAGGAATTATCGAGGGATTCCACGTAAGTGGGGAGAAACGCTTGTCTCTGTATTGAAGTCAGTGCGGTGGCTCAAAGGGGCTCGAGTGGGCGTTGTGCTACGTTGGCGTTGCTTGGACTATGAACTAAAATGAATGAACGAAAATGACGCTGATGATTTGCAACGCCTACGTACGTGTGACGAATCCCTTTTTTCTCTCATCCGGATTTGTAAACATATATGTTTTTTTCTTTCGAATGAAAGCATTTTAATCTTTCTGATTTAAGTTTCGGATTTTTTGTGTTATATCGACGTATTATGATCCAGAAAGTCCGAATAAGTCCGCAGCGGACGGGGTGTTGATGCCCTTCTTCCTGTCAGATTCGATATTCCTTTTTTCAATTAATTGTTTATAAACATTCTCATTCCACAAAGTAATACGAACAAGGATATTAATATACAATAATAATAAATTAATATTACAATAAATGATTTGCTCATAAATGATCTGCTCATGTTCTAATTCCTACGTTCACTGAATAAGATTTTAATCATAATTACAATTTAATTCCTTCTAGAACACACTTTAGAGTGTGAATTTCTGGAATTCAATGTTTGTTCATACTCTGGTAAAAGTGCGTGCCCACACTGTTATCAATTTTTAATTAGTTCAGACGGCAATTCAATTAATCTGTTGTTCATCTCATCAATATAATTCCGTGCTTAGAATATTGTCATCTCGTGTTTGTCAGCACCAAATTAAAAATTAAAACTTTATTTGGAATATTGAGTCACAGCTTTTTTTATTCATATCAGAAATGTTGTATTTGGATATTAATATTATTTGTTCAAAGTGAAAGAATCGATCATCATTTTCACTATATTGCATTCAGATTCTCCTATCCTTAACGTCAAAAATGTGAGATCATCTCATAATTCTAGCTATTAATTCTAATCAAGTTTGTTCGAAGAAAACCTTAGCAAAGGCAACATTAAGTAGAATTCAGTAGCGAAGTGGTAAAACGGTTCAAGTCAATTTTGACTATTGACCAGTTTTCAATGAATATCTCGGAATCTAAGGGAGATAGCAAAAGTTTTGTTATAATCTTTTTTGTAGAGCCGATTGAGAACTGCAACAAATGTAATTACGAAAATTTCGTCATCTCCCTTAGATTCGGAAATATTCGTCAAAAGCTCAACTGGGAGATAAGTCGACTTAAACCGGTTTACCATTTCGCTACTGAATTATTCTATTTTCCTCTGACCTAAATTATTATCCTCATAGCATTGAAAAATTTTCTGATTTTCCATTTTTGGAGAATTCACTTCCACTGATTATTTGAATAAAAACAAGAAATATTAAAATTGATTCAGTTATCATTAAAACGGCCTACTTCGCCTTCACTTTCATCGTACAACTGGATTGTACAGATATATATGACATCATATTTGAAATCTCATCAAATATTCAACTAAATAAAAAATATAACACAATTGATGAAAGAAGAAATTTCATTGAATTCAATAAAATGATATGCGACAATCGATTCTCCACTTGCTTTCATTCGCCTGCGATTAATTTTCGAATTCTTGTTATTTCGACTCCCCGTGAACTGCGAGATTCACCGGATAATTGACGACATTGAGGCACTATTCAAAGACCTGAAGTGCGCGTTTTGATGAAGTGAGTCGATAAATAAAATGGGTCACATCCATGAACTGTCAAAACACAAGACTCGAATATTTGTATTTTGGCGGTAGATCATGGGTTTGTAAACGAGGGAATTCCGCTCCCACGCGGGCGCCGCAGGAGAATATATCGAGTATGCGAGAGAGAGAAGGGCACAATGTGGCAACGAGCCAGAACAACACCGCAAGTTCTTCGCCACCTCACATTTCTTCGCCTTCTTCTGCCATCTCTTAGTCACCATCTCTATTTTATTCCCCTCTTACCTCTTTACTGAGTGTACATGGATAATCTCGAAATACCTCACGGCAATGTGCTCGTCCTTGCTACAAAACATGGCACAGGTTCTTGGAAAGAGGTTATGTATTCCTACTGGGTGCCGCTGTAATGCTTCACTTGAACTCCATTTTTCAACTTTTCGAGCCGGAGGGAGGAAGTTATTGTAATGACTCAGAAAACCAAAAGTGGAAATTTCACGATATCTCCACGTTTCATGACTCCTCGAATTTTTCTATGATGTTTTTAGAAACATGTTTCCTATTCTAAAAACAACATACACTTAAAGTCGATAACTATCGATATCTCGCAAGTCTGTCACGCTTATTCCTCATTGGTTCCGGTCGTCTGAGGCGGCAAATTTAATTCATGATTAATTTAATTTTGAAATTTTCAATTATGATTGTTACAATTACAGCGCGCTATAGCGCGCGTTCAGTCTCGTTTAGGAAAAACCGACGTTGAATGTAACGCGTGGTCTGTACCAAACAGTAAAAGATGATTGGCTATCCTTAACTATCCAAGCCTAGGATCACTGACCTCACAAACTCACGTAGATATAAATTCACGTTGATGTCCCCTCTCTTCAATAAACATTCCATCAAAAATTTCTTCGAAGATCATGTTCAATCGCAATAGCAAAATAAAAATGTCAGCTTCGTACCGACAGTTATAAACGTCAAATTTCCTTCGAGAGATGAATGAAATTGCGTGTCATATCCGTAGCGACTGACAGAGCCATAAATTTTGTGCTCGATTTTATGCCGCTGTCCCAGTTGAGGGATTAATGAAAAGGTCGATTTGTAAGCCGTGACCAGATGGGTGACGGCGTTCGAATGTCCAGGATTGTTGATGCCTGCTGGATCATTATCCCGGACTGAATCCACAACTAAACAATACCGTTCGATTCGTCAAATATTGATGCCAGGACATTGCAGAAAAGGCTTGTTCGCTTCTTCCCAAATCCTGACTCCTGACATTTCAAGTAAAGTCTTGAAATTTTTAACAATTACTCATTCACAGGAAATTTTCATCAATTTTGTTATTGAAAAGTCAGTTGAATTCTGGAGTATTCAATGGGCTTGCAATTTTCAGGTCCGTATGATAATGAAAATGATTAAATAACTCGCTTCGCTCACCAACTCCGGGGGCTTCGCCCCGCCCCCCGCTCGCTTCGCTCACTCCCCCCCCCCCACCCCCCAATATCTGGTGCGACTGCTTGAGTAAGGAGCTTGCTTCTTATTATTGAAGTAAGCAATATTTAATCTATTGTTTATTCCTCTACTGCGTCACACATTCCTTGGTTCTTTCTCTCGGGGTATTTGTGTAAACACATGCGTTAGGCCTGTGCCTCACTCGACACGCAATAAAATAGAACAGCACACTCTTTCAGAGAAATAGTCGCAAAGGACCACCATAGAGGCCAAAGGCTAGAGGTAAAGGAGCACTGCAGTTTTCTTCTAAAAGTCAGTCTCTCATAACGAGAGGAGGCGTGAAGACCTCTTGAATAAAGATATAGATTTTCATTTTAACAAAGTGTTCAGAGTTATTTTACATGGTTCCTACCCATATTCCAATACTTATAATCCCATTATTTATTTCATTTTTCTGAAGTAGCTAATTTTTTTTCTCTGTAGGGATTTCATCATCTTATCTATACATACAGAGGAGATTTGCCTCCAGAAAAAAATTCAAATCAACGAGGGTTCCTGATAAACCGGAATGCTCCAGTTTTGACTGCAAAATTCGGACATCGGTCTCACATTGGCCCTCCTGACCCTTCTGACCCCTGAAAATTTTTCCGCGTTAGACGAAACCCTAATTGATTTGAATTTTTTTCTGGAGGCAACCTCATTAATTTCCGCACTGAATTCGGAATTCAAGCGCAACTATTGCGTAATTTTCAAAAAATTTCCAACAGTGTCCATCAAAATGACCAATTATTCGGTTTTCTCATCACTAAAAAATCTAAACTGAATTCGAAGAGAAAGTTGCAAATTTGGCAAGAGGCCAACTGACAATTTTTTCAACACTGCTGGACTGTTCCATCATTCCCTGATGAGTCAATTAATTCGATTGAGTGAGTGGCTCCAATCAATTGGTGATTCCCATCCTGTGCCAATCCGATGACAAATTCATGCCCTAGAATATTCGGTGGAGAGAACAATTTCCAGGAAATAGCCGCTTTTTGCTAGTGATTGAAAGTAAAATATTCAACAGTCGGAGTAGATGAATAACCAAAAATAATCATCCCGAGGATAAAAGATGATGGAAATTGAGTGGCTGCCCGAGTTATAACATTTGTCATTCATTTTTCATTTACTTCAGGAGTTGCTGTTTAACATCCAGTGCCAAATGACATTTAGAATATCATAACAAACAGAAATGAGTTGATAAACTACTCCTAGGGTAATGACTAACTCGGTAATGACACTTTAAGAAGGACTGACTTCAAGATGTCTTAACTTAAGACATTGTTCACGAATTTCCTCACTCAAATGCATCTCAAGAAGAGACAAGAGTATTCACTATGAAATCATGTTTATTTGCAAATCAACAACCAAATGATAGTTGATTCAAATAAATTTCTCTTAATAAAATCAATTTTTTCTGTCAGGGTAGAGCTCGTAAACTCATCCATTGACTCCTGTGTTATCCCTCCATTTTCTGAAGAACTCAAGCAAGAATCCCGCGGAGACGCCGTCAAAAATGATCGATCATTAAAAAAGAATGTTTCATTCTCTATTATTTTTGAATCAGCATTTGACATTTTTTTATCTGTGAAAAGATCGTACGGAATTTTCAAAACCCTGTCTCTCCCTCGTTTCCAACATTTTGGCCTCCATCCAATTCGTTTCGGGGTCCTCATGCGCGCATCGGCACATATTCAGCGGCCAGAAGGTTCTATTTTAATCGGGGCACTCTCGGAGCAGTCGATTTCTCATTAGCCTCACCTCACCTCTCCCAATTCCGCCCCTCCATGAATGCCCCGTAATGCAGATAGTGAAGCGAGCAAATGCATATATAGAAACTCCGGAGGACCAAGTTACAAGGCGTCCAATTTGGATTGTTAATATTTTATGATATGCCTCCGGTGCAAGATACTATTGATCCTCGAGCGAGGATGAGATAGCAATGGTGAATATGGAATTAAAATCGGGAATGATTGATTGATATGTTTGAATTATTTATGAGTCATTCAATCTTAATTAGGGAAGGCATATTTGGCTTATTATGCAAACGGGAATTGAAATTCTATAAAGTCAACGTGTCAGTTCAGGCCGAAGTGGCGTAACACGTTTCGTCATGGTGGTGGTTTCACAGAATTACTTCGACTGATTGTGAGTGGAAGAAAGTCACATGGGCTAATTTTTATTATTGATCATGGCTAACACCGACTTATACTGAATTCCTTGTCAACAAATATTGCAAGTGAAATGAAATTATCGATTTCCTATAGTCATAATCCCCTCCTTTATGTTCACATCGAGTGGCCTGGCAGTACGAGAAAGTATTTTTGTTGGAATGAGAGGGTTTTTTTCGCCTCAAAAATTGAGGCGAAGTGGCGAAGTTTGCAACGTAAAACCCAAGCGGGGTTTGAACTCACAACCTTCAGATTATAAAATGGAGCTCTTTCCAATTGAGCGGCCATGCATCACCACTTCTGTCCCATGAAGTTTATAATCCTAATGAAGTTCGATTGTTGCTTCCATCCTTGAGTAGCTTAAATGAGAATTTGGAGTTTCCGCTTTGAATGAGATACGATTTCCAGATGCGCATGGTCTCGAAATATTTTGTGACAATACACTCTTGTTGTAGTTGGTTGAAAAAAATCTTTTTATCAAGGGTTTTCTAGTCTTGACCCGCGATACCGCGTATTCGTTACTTCTACTATGATATCCCATACTACGTTGACGAAATCAACAGAACTTTTTTGTGAAGTCTGTCACATGAAACCCTGACGGGGTTTGAACTCACAATCTTCAGATCCCTAGACTATGCTCTTTCCACCTGAACTACCGCCTGTCACCACATTCAGCATCAAATTCATCGTTCTTATTGATTTCGATCAGCGTATCGTCTTCTCAATTTTTTTTGTTTCAAGAAATGACATATTCATCGAAGATATTGGGGTGAAGAAAGTAAACTGATCTCTCTAACTTACGGATAGATGATCTCGGAAAACTCTAAAGGATTATTTCCAATCATTGCTTCCATTTTGGGGTAAAGAGACTGAAAATTTATCATTTCTTGTTTGATTAAGACCCGATGCCAATACAAGGACGGTCTCAAAATATTATGTGATCATGGATTCCTGATTCAGTTAATCGGAACAAAAATTGAACTTCACAATGATGTTGTTCATCCGTATCAAATTGTTACGATCACTAAACCACGACAACAAACCACGTTGATGATATCAACAGAGCGATTTTATGAAGTCCGTCACATGAAACTCACGCGGGGTTTGAATTCACAACCTTCAGATTCCTAGACTATGCTCTTTCCACTTGAGCTACCGTCTGTCACCACATTCACCATCAAATCCTCAATCCTTATAAATTTCCCTCTGTCGATTGCCACCAGAATGTCTTTTGCTTGAAGAAATGAAATATTCATCAAACATATTGGCTCGAACGTAGTGAAATGGTCCCCTTGAATTCGAAGGAGATTGATGATCTTGAAAAGCCCGAAAGAGTCATTCCCAATCTGCGCTTCTATGTCCAAAATCGGTCGATTCCACTCCACCAGGTACTTTCATAATTCACTCATCCATTTTCAAATTGAGTATCCTACCAATCCGATAAAGTATTTTCACGGAGCTAAGACCACTTTTTCTATTCCCCTATATACCCTGAATTTAATTTAGCTGATACACTTTTAGCTTGATTGAAATGATGGAAGACTGGCGAAGGAGTGCATTGTGAATTATCGAAACAATTTCTCCCCTCACGGACGAAAATATTCACACCAGGTGAAATATACAATCGGACATTAGTCTTTCTCAATGCATCTCTCAAAATTTGGTAATTCATTTCGTTCTGTTTATCGTGATTTCACGGAGTTAATGACGACTCCAGCGGAGGAATCATCAAAAATCCAGTGATAAAATACCCGCTAATTAACTCTCATAATAACAGGTGTAATAATAATCCCACAATCAGTATAATATTACCTCGAGATTGTCGTGACCGTCGAAACTTAACAGTTAGAATTTATGTATACAGTTATGCGACACGCACTCCACTCGAGTGCCCACATAATCTCTGTTGTGTCACACCACTGCCTCGAGGTGTAAGAGGAGAGAAAAAAAAACCACCGCTAGAAAGAATGTTGATACTTATAAACATGATCAACTATCCGTGATCCAACAGATAGGCCCCAGCATCATGCGATCATAAAATCACGGCGAGCGATTCTCATCCTGATCTCTCCAAGAATAACCAGAAAACCAATACGGATAATTGCTCAATCGGCGTGAGATAATTACCTCGGCGTAATTGGCAATGATTAGCCCTGGAGAATGTCTGAGAAAAATTCATTGTAAATTCATTTCGTCCACTTTAGTCTTTCATTATTATTCGGAAAATTTGTCTCCCCGTCTATTTTCTTTCCATCCACTTTTTCACCGGTCGTCCTTCGCCAAGGCGAGTCACTCCTTCGCTATTTCAACGCCAGCCCACCACCGCAATTACTTTCCATCTGAGGCCATTAGCTGTATTAAACAGTTGCCTTTTGATTAAGGAGATTCAATCGCTGTTGTCAGTACGGAATATCAGTCGCTCATTACTCTTCATTAATTACTCGGCGCCCCTTTTCACTATGTGAAAGGTACATTGTTGGTGATTTTTGTCGGTGAGGAATTGCATGAGATGAATACTGTGGGTTCAATCGGAAGGGTCACGTATTCCAGACGGTGTGCAGATGCGTTATTGGTTCTTTAAGGATATCCAAGTACTTTAGATATTTTTTCTCCAGTGAAATGATTTTCTACTTTTGTAGTCGAACATTTGAGCCCCATTTGACCCCAAGTTTCCGGACATTTTACAATGAGTTTACTATTTAAACTTTGCAGGTCTGAATTTGAATCTCGATATTTAACCGTTAGAAAACATTTTGAAAATCTGAAAAAAGAATTAGAAAGTTTACTTTTGGAGGAAGATTGATAAAATAACTAAAAAATTGCATTTTTTGAAAATTACGAGCATTTTCTGTAAATAATTTATAAACAATCAATTTTCCACCATAAAAATCACTTGTTCGGAATCGTAACAAATTTATTCATATTCAGCATTTTACCAGAAATCGATTTCATGCCTAAAAAATAAGGTTTTCGAAAGATTGAACAATTTCAATTATTTATTTATAAACAACGAATGTTTAAAAAAATTATAATTCTGTGCAAAATGTAATTTGAGTGGCGCTGAATATTCATGATTTTTTTCAAATTTTTCTCACGCAATTTAATTGACAAATTGGATGATTAAAAATATAAAAAAATACTTGGATATCCTTAAAGTAGCTCTACCCTTACGGCAAATTCAAAGATTATTGAAAACTGTAAAAAAATTGCAGAAAACTCGATTAGATTCGGAATTCTAATTTTTTTCTCAATTTAATTATTGTTTTGGTTTTTCAAAGAAGAAATGTTTAAAAATCAGGATTTAACCCAGTGTCTTAAGTGAAAATCAACATTTCCATTATAATCAAAGATTAAAATCTGAATTTTTGTTCACTAGATGTGAAAAAATCAAGAATTTTTTTTGCACCTCATAAAAAATAATCCACCGTTTTGCAAACAAGTATTATTATTTATTCATAAGAGGGAAATGTTTGAAAAAATATCAATATTTTGCGAAATTTAATTTAGATAACACTGACTGGGTATGAATTTTTTCAAATTTTTTCCATGCAATATAGTTGAAAAATTTAACAACTGAAAATATCCAAAAGTACAGCCTTACCCAGCCGGAGGGTAGAGCTACTTTAAATGATTTTGATGAGCAGTATGAAATAAATATAATCGATTGAATCATTCAGCAAATTTCAAAACACTTCCATCTGCTCCATTCGATCACCCCCCGATCAATATCTCAATAACTGTCCTTCATCCACTGTTTATTCCTCCTCGCTGATACCTAACGTAAATTTCGTACAGCTAAAGACACACCAGCTTGACCTTGCCACTGTGCACCCCTCGCATTTCCCAGAACTCGTCACTCGGCAATTCGAGCATCAAACCAGTCGCGCTGGCCCTCGTAAATCTCGATCGTTAAAAGGATTCACCAACTTCCCCGTGCAATACACATTTCGCTCTCGTGCGTATGTAGGAGAGAGGGAGTTTGCGTAGAGTGATTCACGGATTACACACGGGGAGAGCTTCCGGATTTGTAACGATTTCTCGGAATGGGCGGTGTTTCGATAACTGTGAGGCGACACGGGAGGACTTTCAGATGCCGTAGGATGCTGTTTGTCATCATTTGTCAGTTCTAAAATATCGTTTATTTATCTTTGATTCGACTTCCCCTTCCTCGGGTTGCGATGATTTTGCAGCACATGATGATGAAATATTTTCTTTAAAACAGATGTTCAAATCTCCAATTGTAGAAACATTTCAGAATTAGACCCAGGAATATTATTTATTTGAATCAAATAAAGTTTATCTGGGTCCAATAAATGAGTTTATTTAAATAGTACGAAGTTTTTGATCCAATCACGAGGATTTCTTCATTTGAGGTTCTGTTTGAATTAAATAATTTATTTTTTTATTATTACCAGCGCGTGTTGAGTCCTTGTGTTTGTCTCTTTTTTTCCTTTCCAAATTTTCGCTAAAATTAATTATTCATAATTATTTTCATTGTACTGTATATGTAATTGTTGAAAAGAAACATCATGATAAAAAATATTGTTCGTCATACGGCCAAAAAAACTTTTCTGACGAATATGATTGCAGCCCTTGCCTTCGGCTCGTGCTGCAAACCTCATATTCGCCAGAAAAGTTTTTTCCATCACGCTGTGACGAAAAGTGAACTTTTCGGCACGCTCCGCGTGCCTAAAAGTCCAATTTCCGCCACATTGTGATGAAAAATATTGTTCGTAACTCGTGAAAAAATGTTTTTTAGCTCGTGTGATTATATAACTCGCCTTCGGCTCGTGATATAAACCTCCCACTCGCCAAAAAACACTTTTTTGTCATTCATGCCCGTTAAGTGGCGTTTTCGTGGTGTGTTTTAGAACCCGTAAGTGGGATTTACCAGGCCATGGGCCGGTAAGTAAAAACTAGCCCCGATTTCACGATTTACGGGCCATGGCCTGTTAAGTAAGACGTGAAGTGAGTCCCTCTTACACTATAGCTCGTGCGGCTGAACTATAGTTTGCCACCAAAAGACAAAATTCACGAGGAAAATCGGAACAAATTCCGTTAAACAAAAGAGCGACATGAATTTCATTATACTCGACAGTGACGAAGAGGAGTCACAAGACATTTTTATTGAAGTGAATAATACCAGTGACGACGCAGCAAGTACGTCAGCACAAATAGTTGAATTTTACCTCGTGACACATTCTACTTAATTTTTTAATTCCAGATCGGTCCGTTAATTTAGAATTTATAATTTATCATTTCCCTCTTTTCAATTTTGTTTATTTGGTCTTTCTTCAGTGGGGGGGGGGGGGGGG
>NW_021680434.1:411405-431298 GCF_001412515.2 Diachasma alloeum
CCCCCCCCCCCACACCCCCGGACATTCATGACAAAAAATAGTATGTGCCACTCGGCCCGTAGTGTCGGTTTGCGATTCGTGTGAGTTAGCAGCACTCGGCGCGGTAAGGCGGCTTACCGACGCCTCGTGCTGCTAACTTCACACTCATCGTAAACCTCCACTTACGGGCCTTGTGACACAAATAACTATTTTCCACTCTCTACGAAATATACTATTTCGGCCTAATGACAAAATATACTATTAAAGGACCTTTCTCGGGCTTTTTCTCATGGCCTTTCTCGGGTCATGTGAGTTGAGATGCCTGAGAGAAATAAGCAATTGAAGAAAATTTACTTGTCTCAAGAAAATATGTTTCAGATATTAGAAAAAAATTTTCTCAGTGTGTGAACTCTGGTTTTCAACTCTGACATTTCCATTTTTGTGGTGAATACATGTGATTTGACGCCAAGGACTGTTTTATTTGATTCCAGTGAATGCATTTCTCTTCTTGAGATACATGTATCTCAAGAAGAGATAATTGATATTCACCGTAAGATCTTATTTATTTGAAATGGGTTCAAGTACGTAATACCTGTTCCGAGAAAGAAACATCTCAAAAATCATTTTTTTCATCAGTGTAGTTCAAAAATTATCATGTTTTGGTGGAACCTTTCTTCTTTGTCCACAAGTAAATTGATTCACCACGACAAAAGATCTCCTCAGGGGAACATATAATTTTTCGACAGAACTTAACGTTTCTCTCAACTTGGTTTCAGTGATTCCCATGAATTCAATCATTTCACGTCGTTTCGAATTGATTTCATCCCAGAGTGGCGCCATGATTTTACGACTGAGGAACCCTTCGCTGTAAGTATGTATCAGACTACCATAATATTAATTCAAAGGAGAAATTAATTCCCGGGAAAAAATCCGGGAAAGGGCGTCATTTTTTAGAAAGACTCCGTCAAAATGATGGTTAAATTGTGTATTGGGTTAATGCGCTGGTAATTTTTGAGTCTTGTGATCCCCTAATGCAAAAGGGGGACTCAGTATGTTCTTTTGTCCACGCCTGATTCTTTCCGAGAAATCAGCAAAAGACGAAAGCCAGCAGGCAGGCGTCTACAATCGTGAGGCCAACGATCCGTATTTTTTTATAACCTCCCTCCTCATCTTTCCCTCCTCTCGCAAACCCGTCAACTCCTTCTTTTTTCGTACTCCCCATCTCTCTTGAGAAAGTTCTTTTGTACTTTGGCCCACGACTGATTCCCCGAATTTATGTAACGAACCCTTCTTCTCGTCTTTCTCTCTTCCTCCGGCTCGCGTTCTAAAATCTCTGCTGTTTGCGGCGCCTCGTCTTCTGGATCACGCTGGGAACCCTCAATTCTCTGTGTTTGAGGGAAAGGAGAGTAAAAAATAATTTGTTGAAATGGTGGTGGAAATGAGAGGGTCTTCAAATGTGGGAAATTTTCGAGGGTTTTATGAGGGTGATTGAGAAAATTGGGGAATTCTAAGGAAATTTGAGTCAGTTCCAAACAATTTCAACGTTTTTTCATCTTTACGTGGTGAAATAACAAGAGTGATGAGAAAGTTTGGATTTTACTGCGATGATGATCAAGACTTTAAATGGACAGATCTCACCATTCTACACTGAGAGAAAAACGACAAATTCTCAAACAAGTCTTAATTGTGCCAAGAAAATAGTTTTTTGAAAATTATCGAAAGAGGTTTTTTTTGGGCCAAACATGCAGAGAGTGCGCCGGAATGAGTGATTTTTGTCGCAAAAATAGATTTAGTAGTTAAAAAAAAATTGCATTCTCTGTACACGCGAGAAATGTCATTTCTAGCACTACTCCTTCGTTATTCGATACTCCCATACGTATTTTGCTCCCGAAAAATCTTTGTTTTATGCGAAACAAGGGATAGTAGTTTTTCGTTTCGACTGTCTAATAATCACAGACAACAAATAAACCCTTAAATGAAACAATAATAATGACATGATAGAATAATGATATGAAATAAAAATATTTGTTGATAAATTTCCCTCTATATGAGATATTTTCATCCTGATAAGGCACCGTCTGATGTGAATTATCCGCCTCTTGAGCCAAATATTTCGTTGCTGTCGAAAGCAGAACAATTATTCATGTTTGAGACTTTCAAATTCGAACCAAGCAAATTCTTTTTTGCCAATTTTCAACTAGCGATTTCGTTGGCCCAAACAAGACTTGTTTGACAATGTGTTTGGTTTTCTCTCAGTGTATATGAAAAAGTATAAGAAGAGAATATCATCACTCCTCAATTCTATGACATGTTTTGTGACAAAAATCTCATGTGACCGTCATATTCCATCTCAACACCAATGAAAATGTCACATTTTTCGAAATGTCACCATGCCTTCCCAATTTTATGAAACTCTTTTGTCATGACGATTAAAACAATGACGGTCACTCTCACATCTCTAGTCTTAAAGTGTATATTGGCAAGGTGCTTGGGTCTCCATCACGTGACTCCATACGGGAAGTTATGCAAGCCTACATTATTCATGTCGCATGCACATGCGTTTCCTCCGAATATCCCTCAACACATGTCCCCCGCTGACTCCAAGTATCATCACTGTAACAACGTACATAATGCTGAGGGACGTGTTTTGCGCGGGACAAATATTGCGTGGGTGACGACACAATTCTCCATTCGCTAAACTCCATGATCCAGTCATTCATGAAACACCTCCGACAGTTCCGAGAGAATGACATTCATCGAAATGCATGGAAAAAAATTTAAATGGTGAATAAATGACTTGAATTATATGAATCGAATTCCGAGACATGCCTCAGACACGCAGAAAAATGAGGCATCTGAATGAAATAAAATTCCATTAAAAAATTTTCCAATCATCTCAACAATATTTTTTTCAATTAACAAACTTATTCGTTTACTTCCATGATGTGATAGGAAGTATTGTTTTTCCCATCGCGTCGACCCAATTTCCCCTGTTCTCGGGGATCTCGCGAGCTGCTTTAGGGAATTATTTGAATTCATTCGTCGAACATTAATTTATTTATTTTATTTTATTTTTTTTTTTTATATTCCGGCCCTTTCTGCCCTCTGATTGGCTAATCGACCCTATCCAACCCTATGCATGCGGCTGTGGATTCTACACTGCACCGCATTCGCACTCCTATAGAACATAGGAGTAGCATGGGAAACCACAGAAAACCCATGCCGGTACAGGCGGTCACTATATTAGCGACCTCCCGCTCGCCGGAGCCTCCGGTTGAAAAACTCGGTTCCACGGGGAATCGAACTCGCAACCTTTCGCACACTAGGCTCGCACCTAGCCGCTTCGGCCACCGACGTCGGTCAATTATCATTAATTTATTTATTGTAGTGAAGAATTTTGATTCATTTAATTTATCACTCACGCACTCTAATTTGAATCTCGCCGACACCTGAGACGGCGGTCCAGTGTGATTGGGTCGTCACTATGGGTTCATGCCCTAAAGTATCGATTTTTGCTAACGTCTGCGCCTGGGAATAGGCAACAAGTCGCCAGCGCGACACTCTTCCCCCGGCAGCGGTATCGTGTGGTTATACTTTGTATTGTAATTTATATTTTGTATTGTTTTTCTATTTATTTTGTTGTGTGGGAAAGAGGCGATTCCCAACAACATTTTGAAGTTCTTGTTGAATAAATCAAGTGAATTGTCGACATAAAACAGTGAGTGATTGATTATTAATATTCTTGCCTAATTTCCTTCTCTCTCTCTGTCGAATTTCTCTAGTCTTGGGCCGGCAAAATGTTATTAGTTAACGATAAACTAACTGGCGCTCAATCAATTATTAATATTGTCGAATAAAACTGTGAACTAAGGGCTTTTCTTGAGCCCTGGCAGCCCTTGACCTAGGCCGCGCCAGGTGTGGACCTTCAGCCAATTTATATTTTGCATTCAAATTCATTAATTTATTCGAACTATTTATTTAAAATCAAAAGGTCTGTCTCAATGAAAGTGTCTCGATTATGTGAAATAAATACTTGATTTATTATAAATGATTTCTCTACTCCGATTGAATAATGATTTGTTTGGTTCTAATCAAATTTATTTAATTCAAGTAAATATCACTCATTTTGGTCAAGACCATCTGTCGACTTCTGGTAGCTTCTACCTGAAAACTTATGAAATTGAGAATAAATTATGCTTTTATTTCGGTAGCTAAAAGAGAGTGTGCATGGTGCCCTCGTTAGTATCTCCTTCCGCTTCCACAAATTTAATTGCCGAGAGCGCTAAATCGTCCCGGGATAAATGCGACTCTCCTCTCACTCCTCATACCTTCAACTGCTCTCTTTGGAGTTGGATGAAGTTGGCTGAGGCGAAGATTTCTTGGAAGTTCCAGAAGTGTGCACGCAATCCACGCATACCTTGTTGCAAATTATACGCATCATGGATTCGTGAATTATTCTGCCGGAAGGCATAATGACAATTTTCATTTCTCATCGGATTCTTACACTGATTATGAGTACGGGAATACTTTAAATCCCGTACTCATCTTCAATATTTCTGGGTCAATTACGGATTTTTAAAATATTTCAAAGTTTGAAAAATTTGACTGATATTTCGTTTTAAACGAGTGGGAAGTTGCTTTTGTCACAGAATGGTTAATATATTTTTGCTAATAAATTAGAAATTTGGTTATGAATGGAATTTCTATGACGGTGTATTTTAAATTGGATTCAACATTGCTTCAACATTGGCAGACAATATTGCCCCAATGTTGACAGCCAACATTGGCCCAATGTTGATAGCCAACATTGACCCAACATTGGTCGCCAAAATTGGCCCAAAGTTGGTAGCCACAATTTCTCCATTGTTGGTAGCCAACATTGCTCCGGCGTTCGTAGCCAACATTGACCCAACATTGGTCGCCAACATTGACCCAACGTTGGTCGCCAACATTGACCCAACGTTTGTCGCCAACATTGGCCCAATGTTGGTAGCCACAATGCTGGTAGCCAACATTGGTAGCCACAATGCTGGTAGCCAACATTTCCCGAACGGCGGTAGCCAACACTGCCCCAGCATTGCCCCAACGCTGGTAGTCAACATTACCTCAACGTTGACAGCCAGCATTGCCCCACCGTTGGCAGCCAACATTGTCCCAATGTTGGTAGCCAATATTGCCCCAACGTGGCTAGCCAATATTGCCCCAACGTGGCTATCCAACATTGCCCCAACGTTAAATTTTTTTACCTTCTCCTGAATATTAGTTTCAAAATAACAATCAGAACACAGAAAAGAGTGAAAATTCCCGATTTGACGAATATAATACTTCCACTCTAATGAAATAATGTTATTCAGATACTCTGATTATGCCAAACTATGTCTCGTATAAAATTGTAATTTTTTAACGAAGACGTCCTGAAAAAGTAAAAAAAATTTCCATTAAAAAACCCTTTTTTTCTAGCTCCATTCCGATTATTGTGATAATACCATTAGGTCACGTGGGAGTGTAATTCGCGGTGGAGACGAGTCTGATGTATAAGCGACCTAGGACGTAATCATCCTTCATTTACCTCGAGTGCTCATTCATCACATCATTCATTCACTCGAATTCATCATTCCTTCCCTCGGTTATTATTTTTTTTTTTTCATACAATTCCACGTCGCAACCTAATCATATTGTACAAGAATTTCGTCAACACCAATTTCCCCCAATTTTCGAAGAAAACCCCAGGTCATTGATGCCATCAGCAATCCCCTATTCCCTCGCGTGAGTCTAATCATATCTCGTTCTCTTTATTTTCATTTCCTCTCTTTCCCACTGCTCCTCTCTCCGGTCAACCCCTTTTTTTTATTTAATTCCCATGTAGTCGTGTGGGTGCCCATCTGGTCCGTGGACTCTTCCAGGAACGGCGCGCAACAGTAGCCGTAGCTACATCTCCTAATTGTACCTGGAATCACTAAAACTCGAGGCATTTCTTTCAAATCTATTTATCCTCTCGCGCTTGCCCCTTTGCTCGCTGAATTCCCTTGTTCAGCCGAATATTCATTTTGGGTGGCGAATGCGGGGATTTTAATCGACTCATCAAGGAATTAGGGGAGCTTAATCCGAAGATTATTCGGCTTTGTCATCCAAACTAGACCAATTTACACGATTTACACTATCACTTGAGCCCAATTTCACGGAAAACATCGCACATATGGATTTACTGCACGTGGAAACAAATTTTGGCATTTTTGCTTCTGAATGGAAACATTGGATTCGTCAAATACGAAATTTTCTATTTTCCTTCCGAATGGAAGTATTGTATTCGTCAAATCTGAAATTTCCATTTTTTTGTGCGGCTAATTTTCATAAAAAATCGTGTTTTTTTGGTGATGACTAATTTTGGTTTCAGGAGTTCAAATAGGCTGTTTTAAATTTAGTTTTTCGACTATCATTCAAAAAATAATCATCGAAATCTTTTCAATTATGGTTAGTGGTGATCGCATCATTTACTTTGAAATTAATTTGGCCTCGGGACTTCAAATATCCTATTTTCACCACACTGTCCGAAAAACGTGGATTTACGGACACTTTGTGTCCGTCAAACGCCGTTTACGGACATTGTGAAGGAAAATTATATTCATCACTCAGTCGAAAACAACTTTTATGCCTCTAGGGACGGAAAACCGCGATTTAACCGAGCGAAGCGAGGTTAGAATCGCGGTTTGCAGTCCTCGAGGCATAAAATATCGTGTGCCACACGGCAGTAAAAGTATTTTCTGACGAATGTGACGTTATAATCACATTCGTCAGAAAATACTTTTACTCCCTAGGGGCACAATATACTATTCTGACTCGTGTGATTGCATTCCTTGGATCCGCCTCAGTCTGCAACTTTCACACTAGTCAAAAAAATTTTTTTTCGACCTGGTGACGAAAATGTGTGTATGTGTATGTGTCTATGTGTGATCGCGTTTCAACGATAACGTGAAACAATTATTTTTCAGGTATACCTGCCTGAAAAGTGCACGTAAAGCGCTTGTTTTCCGCACGGCGTGCGTAAAGTTTAGCCTCACTTTACGCATGCTTTTGCCCTTTATGCACTCGTGTCGAAATTCCACTGACTTTGTCCCCTAGAATCGAATTCAAGATTTTTTTTCCCGGAAAATTCAGCCAAATTTTTTCAACACTGCAATTCCAAGTTCAAAACCTTCTCCTTACAATAGCGTGACTGAGTGCGTCGCAGCGCATACCTAATAATAACTCAGAAATGCGGTCATAATTGCCCTGAATCACGCCACATCCACCTGTTGACTCATAACATTTGTTTTCCAGTATCATTCCTCCACATGTCGCCTATTTATCAATAACCGCGGCCTTCCGCAGCGAAATGAAAAAAGAAGCGCGGAGAGTTCATCACCTCTGGCTAATGAGAATCGCGATTCTCCCGATGAAATATGCAAACAGCCAACACACACTCATCAATTCATTATGATTTACTTAACAGACTTAACAGACTTTCCTCGCAACCATTGGCATTCCGTAACATGCATTCGCGTCATAATTTCCCCATAAAAACAGCATCTCGTCGAACAGGAAGATGTCCTAGCGAGTGTCGCCGGGATAATTACAGCGTCATTCTCGTAACACGATGACAAGCCTGGATAATTGTGGTGCTGGTGCCTCCAGACGACAGGCATCAACCGATTGTATAAAAAAACGCTTTTTTGCGATTGATAATTTTTCAATTGATTCCGTCAACTCAACTCCACACTATTATCTGATGCTTCGCAGATGCTCAGTTGCCAGCGCTGATGGGAAATTAAGGATATCCAAGTATCTTCTACACGCAATCAAGTTTGTCAATTAAACTGGGTGAGAGAATTTTGAAAAAAATCATTCAGATTACATTTTGCACAGTTTTTTTGGTTTTTAACATTCGTTGTTTATAAATGAATCATTGGAATTGTTTAAACTTTCGGAAACGTTATTTTTTGAGGCGAAAAATCGAGTTCTGGTGAAATTTTGAATGTTAATAAATTTGTTGCGACTCCGAATAAATGGTTTTTCTGGTGGAAAATTGAGTGGTTATAAACAATTTATAGAAAATTCTCGTGACTTTCAAAAACTGCAATTTTGCTTCTGAATCGATGGAATTAAATCTTTTTTTCAAATATAGATATTATTGTGTCCTATCAATCGCCATTAATTAAAATTTAATTCATCGATTAGTTTTTTTAATTTTCGATTTTTTTCGAAAATCGGTTGTCCCACGACAACTAAAAAAAAATATTCTGAATTGATTAAATGATGGCTGAAAAAATTTTTTTGGATGACTGACCGAATTCGAAGATGAAGGCGATAGCAATAATCGTTATTTTGATTTATTTGAAAATTTGCAAAAATTTTGTATTTTTGGAGAATCACAATTCCGGGGATATCTTTGAATATCATGCTTCAAATGAATTCAATAATAGTTTAAAATGTTTGTTTTAATGCCATTAAGTCGAAGTTAAAAGATGATTACGATATCTATATTGGTTGATTTGACTTTTACGATGATTGTTGAAAATTTAGAAATTTTCATGACTTTCCCTGACAATGAGCTTTCTGATGGTTTCTTCAAATGTGATGTTTGAAATTCATTCAAGTATGTGTAAATAAAATTTTTCTATTAACATTTTATCGAAGGGCTGAGGGGGAGATAGAACCGTAAAAAAACAATCGGTTATGTATAGAAGAAAGGGATAACAATAATACTGATGATGATAACATTCCACTAAGTTGAAAATCCGACAAAATTAGTTGAAAAGAAATCTTATTCAATTTAATAGGAAAAATAACTCCACTGTATGCAATACAAGAGCAATTTCCCACTTGTCTAATTCTTTCATCAATCTTCCTCCAAAAGTAAACTCTCTATTTTTGTCCGACTTTTAAAATGCATTCTAACAGTTCAATATAAAGTACTAGAGAAAAAACAGTCAAAGTACTCGGATATCTTTAATTTCATTGATTTCAGACGACTTCAGTGCGATTTAAAAGAAAACTTCAAAGCATTAAAATATTTTTTCCCGTGCTTTCCAAGCTAGAATAATCCTGATGATGAAACCTGCGAGACAAGTCGTTGTTACAGCACTTTTAACCCACATCAACGAATACCATAAAAAGCCTCTCCTCACCATCAATAATTTTCCAATTGATTCCGTCAACTCAACTCACAGTATCATCTGATACCTCATACTCGTCGCTTCGTTGATTGCAACGCACGGTTGAGAATCCTTTTACGGTGTCCGTTTGTCTCTCCCCGCGGAGGGGAATCCGCCCTTCCCTGCATAATTCCAGCGCAAAGTTTTCACAGACACAGCGACCCGTTCACGCGTGAATAAGCTCAAAGGTGGGTCAACGTACCGTACAGTGGCAACAGGGGAGTGAGTTTCAACAACAATATGAAGGAAGAATAACTCTCTCTCATTTTTTCTTTCAACTCCCCCGCAATTCAATTTATCCAACCGGAAATGGTGGATTTTTCCGTGGAAGAATCGCAACCCCCCTGATCCCCTTTGATCATTATTTTTATCATGGGATGAAGAAAAAAAAAAGATAAAGCAAGGATAATTGTCGTGTCATGCCTGAGGGGAACGCCCGTGGATGTATCTGTAATCTGTACGCGTTGCCATCTCGTGTTTGAATTAAACCGAGGGTGAAAATATCCGTCATCAGTGATTAAAACACATCACGGAAATCTTGAATTCCTCAGTTAATTGATTCGAACGACAGAATGCAACGAATCATGAGAGAACAGCTTCATTCATTCCTCCACGCGGGAATAAATTTTATAGAAAAAAAGTAGCGAAAGCGACAGACAATTTTATTGCATTTCTACTGAACTTGTATTGAAAATTCCGTTTTTGGCCGATTGTATTGAAGAATTCCGCAGCTTTCGATTTCAGCTTTTTTTATTCGATATCTTCGTAGGAATTATTTGACCTGAATTTTCCATTTTTCCACTTCATTTTTATTGTTTTTTATTTAAAAAAGTCAAACATTGTCCATTGAATATTTCCATTGGAAAGAAAACGTCCCAGATTCAATATTCCTCTATTCAATGAATTGTTTATAATCATTCCTACGATTATAAACCAGAAAGCATTACGACCGATGAAAATCATATGCCCCAATTTATCAGCTGTTAAATTTTCATATTACAATAAATGATTGCTCATGTTGTAATTCCCATGCTCACTGAATAACATTTTAATCATAATTACAATTCAGTTCCTTCTAGAACATACTTTACAGTGTGAATATCTGGAATTCAATGTTTGTTGATACTCTGTTAAAAATGCGTGCCCACACTGTTATCAATTTTTAGTTAGGTCACACGGTAATTCAATTAATCTGTTGTTCATTTCATCAATATAATTCTATGCTTAGAATATCGTCATCTCGTGTTTTCAGCACCAAATTAAAAATTAAAACTTCATTTGGAATATTGAGTCACAGCTTATTTTTATTCATATCAGAAATTTTGTATTCGGATATTAATATTTGTTCAAAGTGAAAAAATCGATCTTTATTTTCACTATATTGCATTCAGATTCTCCTATCCTTAACGTCAAAAATATGAGATAATCTCATGATTCTAGCTATTAATTGTAATCAACTTTCTTCGAAGAAAACCTTAATAAACGCAGTATTAAGAAAGTAGAATTGTTCTATTTTTCTCTGACCTAAATGATTTGGATAATTATGATTCGTCTATTCATGTTTCATAGAATAGTATTCACGAAGGAGATAATAAAGCGGAGGTGAAAAAGAACTTTTTGAGAGTTTTTTCAATGGATTGTTGACGGCTGGCAATTTGGAGGTTAGATGGCGTGGTGGCGACGACGAGGGGATGAAGAGGAGTTCGTATGGGGGTTAGGGAGTGGAAGATATTCAAGGGGATGTAAATTAGAATACTATTCAATTCTCTTCTGTGTTATGCGAGCTTCATGAAAATTCCACGCAAGTCCATTGCACTCATGAAAACCGCCTCATTTTCTCCACTCGATCGAGACATCGGCCACGTTCAACTTCTCATTTTCAATTCGAGGTATTACCCTTGCTCTCTTCATAGAAAGGATTAATGCTTTTACATCGACTTCAACTTGTAACTTCAGCTCCTGCGACATCCCCTCACCCTGAGGAGGATGTCATCCCTCAGAAGATTGTCACATCATCACAGAAGACTTAGGCGGCTGCAGAAACCGGTCTGAGTATGCCGGTATTAATTAATTATCGGCCATACTTGTGCCTGACCATTAGCATTACCAATTAGAGCATGGTGTCTCCAATGGGCAGGTTGCGGAGGTAGGGGGGCTGAAATCCTTGGTCAGTCTGGCGAGTTATACGTGCCGATTGTGGTAAGCCTGGTTTATCTACATTCGAACAATTTCCGTATGGCTAGGGGGGGACCTGATGGGCTCAGCCCATTCCAACTCCTGTAATGATGTTGAGTAAACCAGTTCAGCATTCTCGGTCTGAATCTACCATTGATTTTACCCTCTACTCAACGTGCGTAATTGGATTACGTGGGTGGATCAGTTTTACCAGGAGGACGTGCAATAATACTTGTATTACGCAATCTGTCTGAGTCGAAATGGGGAGGGAGATGAGGGTGATGTATTGAGTCGGTTGGTGGGTATGGGTAATGATTGTTACGGGCTTGTGACAGGTCTGTCGGAACATATCCGTGAAAGGACCCTTCGAGGCAATCCAGAAGGGTCTGTATCAGTGTTGCCAGGTGTATGATTTTTCTTCATTTCTGTCTTCTTTGTCTGTTGTTTTCTTTTTCACTGACGAGTGCCAGAATTTTGACGAGATGAATGAATCGTTGGTGTGGCCAACATCCTTAATTGGAAAAAGGACTATCGAATCTGACAGGACAAAGGGCGTATTGAAAGGGCATCAACTTTTAGGCCGAAAGTTCCAAAATTCTGACAAAAGATGAAACTTGAACGAGATAACGCTTGTTAGTTTGGTGTCGGCTAAGACATCCACAGCTTTCATCAGTCGTTTCCACTTGAATTAGACAGTTGTGATTCCTCCAGTTCAAATCCCACCCGCCAGATTGTATCGCCTGCAACAAGTCCTCTGGATAAAATCATATTCACAACCGCTATTCATGCGTTCAGAGACATGAAATACCCCAGAGACATCGTGGAAAGCAACAAAACACTTGACTGATAATTGGGGAATTTCATTGGGGAGTTCTGTGATCCTAATTGCCAATGTGCAATATTATTACATCATGACAAACTACAGGGATTCATGCGTATGTCAGTACCCGGAGATTGGTAAGTATCAAGGAGGAAAGCCGAAGCGAGGCAGCTGGGGGCAAACTCACTTTGATGGTGTACATAAGTGCATACGTGTGAGTATCAAGAGAGAAGCAAGAATTACAAAGTGAGACAGAGAGATTATGGATAATACGTGAACAAGAGTGAGGGCATTACTCGAGGCAATGATGGTAGGCAAGACGAAGTGGTGGAGCAAGGTGGGAGGGAGATCAGGGAGGCCCGACAAACTGACGCCAGGAACCCCACCATGCGAAAAGCCCAACTACCCACGCAACTATGTACACAGACACACACTTGTGTAATGATTGAGATACGGTGAGGCTGGGTTATATACAAGTGCGACGCCTCGAAAATTCCACCACACGCCTTTTGCCTTCAACGAGTTATCAAGGCACAGCATGCATATGTGTAATATAGGAACCGGGTAAACCATCTCCGAGCAGTCCTAACTGCTTTCTATTTTGGTGATTCAGGGAGGGGTTAAGATGGATTATTGTTGTTGAATCGTGTCATTCCGGGATATTTGGAATTCGGAGTTGTTGATGAAGATGATTATTGGGAGGAAAATGCGAGTCAAATTGAAGGAAGACTTGACTTCAATCGTAAAATCGACAGTTAGCTTGCTGAATTGGCATCAGCCTCAATGTTACAATTACATTGACCATCAAATATTGATTCTAAGACGCCGAATACAATCTCTCAGAGTTAGAATAGAGATTCGTCTTAAACTAACCTTATGCTTTAATCTCTGAAGGAATCCTGATTGAAGCCAATTTCAGCAAGGACTTAATGACGATGACAAAGCTGATGATATCACCGTATTAACCATCGAATGTTGACTCTAAGACAATCGTATAGAATCTCTCAGAGCTAGAACAGAGATGCTTCTTCAGCTACCCGTCTGTTTCGATCTCTGAAGGAATCCTGATTGAAGCCAATTTCAGCAAGGACTCAATGACGACGACAAAGCTGATGATATCATCATATCAACCATCGAGCCTTGACTCTAAGACAATCGTATACAATCTCTCAGAGCTGGAATGAAGATTCTGCCTTCGTCAACCATATGCTTCAACCTATAAAGAAAGCCCAATTCGAGTCAACCTCAACAAAGCCTCGAGTCTGATCCCAAATTAAGCAGTCAGCTTGCTAACCATCAACCCATTCCCGATGATAATGATCATGTCAGCATATCATTCATAGAATGTCGATCTGACCAGCTGTCAAAGGTCACCCAAGTCATGTACTCAGCTTGCTGAATCAACACCCTATGATATCTTGCTGACAGCATCTAATAATGATGACGAAATCGATCACATCAGTACACAATCTATCGAAGTTTGCTGAGGCTTCATCTGAGTCATGTAAATCCCCGCAACCATTGGATTCATCAATGAGGCAAGACAATCTCCCAGCTTCTCTTCTGTCCTCACCTTCTCTCTCACCTCGTGTCGCCTGCAGTCATCTTGTCAGTCGCCAACCGAGGCGTCGGAAATAGACCTCCGCTTGTGTGAGTACATCCGTGTTTCTGTATTACTCGGGTCCAGCCAGAAAGAGAGTGAGAGAGAGAGAGCCTCGTCATCTCGCGAGGGAAGGTCGTAGTTGGAGGCCGTTGGGTGGGCTTTCAGAGGTGGGAAAGTGAAGAGGGTCCAGGGAAGGCCGATGTGGCAGGAGGTGGTTTCGAGTTCAACAGCTTGAATGTGTGTGTTTGTCTCACAGTATGAATACACGTTTGAAGGACTGGGAGTTTGGGGAAGCCCTCTTGATGCCTCTACCACACTGTGATGCTATTCTCGAGCGTCCCGGGGCACAGAAATAGCATCACACTCGGTTGGTTGATGAGACGATGCGAGGAAAAAAGAAGAGAAAGATAAATCAGAGATGATGGGTAGGACTCAGACGTTGTCCATCGTAGTTGTACAACTGCTGATGATACTGTTGCTTTTTTACTCCATGAAGTTTATTCTCCACCTCCATTCCTCCTCATTCGCGAGAGAGACCCCATCGTTGGAAACATGTTTTGATGCTCATTCATCCGGCCAGATGGAATAATGGTGAATGAAGATGGTGCGTGAAACAAGTGAAAAAGGAGAATGAATAAATGAAATGAACGTTGGATTGAGGCAGCATGAGGATGAGGTGCACGTAGTTTGTTAAAGCGTGATGTATGTTCAATGAGGTTTTCCTAAACTCATGCATTAACCATCGATCCCTCGGCGCTGGATGAAACCCAACGGGGAACCCATAAGGAGAAAAGGGTATCTCGATGGGGTTCAGTGAACAGCCGACCCGCAGGGGATTCCACTCTGGCGCCAGGCTGGGTCTGTCTACGGTCCATCGGGTTATATGAGATGGAGAGAACGGAGAAAAAACAACAAGCAGAGGAGAGAGATGGGAAATGATATTCCAACGAGCCAACTCACGACTCCCGGTGGAGATGAGTGAGACGGACTCTACTTTGAAGACTTTAAACTCGGTAACGGGCTTGAGGCGTTGAGGCTTACGCAAGCCACTGGCGACCTCATCAACCGGTCTCCCTCGTATTAGTCTAGAAGAACAATCTCACTGTCCTTGTTCAACCTATCTCGTTTCCGTTTGGCGTTGGCCAATGAAGCCAAACAGTGGATGTGTGCGAGGCCGGGGATTCCTCATGGCGCCGACCGTCTGCCGCGACGGAGTGCCTCGCACACGCGCAGACGGTTGACTATAGCTCAACTAGAGGATGTATCTGTGTGCTGTGTGTAATAGAAATTGCTGGGGTGGAGGGACAGGAGGGAGAGTAGATAGACAGGCGTAGACGATGGACGGCTTGTGGGCAACGCAGTGAAAATTGTGGCATATGGTGGGGGGCAGAGAGAGAATACCACGCTAACCTGTCCCAGCGGTACGGGAGACACGCGGATTTCAGCTATTTTAGGAGAGCCTCCGGCTGAGTTACCCGGAAAATTTTGCAAGCATGAATTTTTTAGCGATTCAGTCACTCCGCACTGACAGAAAAAAATCATTTTGTCGAGTGAATTTTATTGGAACTGTCATTTGGGTGTCAATTTTCAAATAAACGTGATTTCGTAGTGAATACCAGTTATCTTTTCTTGAGATACATTTGATTGGGAAAAATCGAACATTTTTGGAATGGAAGGTCCTTTTATTTGTCGCAATAATGGGAGTATTTGATTTCTTTCTAGCCAAAAGTTTGCCAACTCAAGAAATTCGTTGGTCTACTCAAAAATCAAAATTATTCTCATGACTAAATACGTTGTTATCTCAATCAACACGACCATACGTTATTCCAAGTAAATTATAATTGAAGTGAGCATTTCGTATGTCGAATCAGGATGAATATTGTTACGCGGAAAAAGTTTTGAGATTGTAGTAAGATGTCGTTGAGTTGAAAGAAGTTTATATTTCTTGACTAAAAAAAATCGCATCAGTTTACAATAACAGAATCACAGATTACGGCAATTCAACATAAACTTAGATATCACAAATTTCGTTCAATGTGATGTACGGAAAGCTCAATTTAAACATCGGCATCATTCGAGAAAACAACATTCAATTAATTCCTCAATGTAATCATCTCGTACGAATTTTTGATCAATTCATGAAAGAAAATTTCTCGACTGGAGATTATATTAGGTTAAAAAAATTGAACTTTTCCATTTTTGTGGTGAATACATGTGGCTTGACGCCAAGGACTGTGTTATTTGATTCAAGTGAATGTATCTCAAGAAGAAATAATTGATATTCACCGTAAGATCTTATTCATTTGAAATTGGTTCAACTATATAATACGAGGAAAGAAACATCTCAATAAAAATAATTTTTTCTATCAGCGCGGGAGGGGAGAACATGTACGACTCCGGGATGAGTAATGATAGGGGTAATGGTGAGCATCGAAAAGACCGACTGCATGTGTCATCTACGTGTTGGCTGATTCTACAGACCACAGGCCTGTGAATAATTCAACAAATTGAGGTGATCAAGCCAGATGCTTGACATTCCAAAGGTGTTGGCGGAAAAATTAATCGTCAACGATAAAGTCAGAGATATTTCCGGGCAGGAATACGAATAATTCTACTACGGCCAGAGTGAGCAACACTATCTGGATCTCTTGGCACACGCGCGCGGCTTTCTGTCTATTCTCGAAGATAACGTGCCTACCAGCTTTTACCGGAGGGCCAGCGATCCGTGGTGACACGAAAGCTCGATTATGTACGCAGAATTCTTCTACCTCCGCTCACTACTTTTTCTCACCTATTATACAACTTGCCCCCCCCCCTCCGCCACCCTCCCCCGCAAACTGAAAATGTTGGTAGCTCCGGTCGAGAAGTTTCAAGCGAGCGGATGTTTCTTTCGCGTCGACCGCAGGTGTCTCTGGGCTACATGGGGGGAGGGGTCGAAAGGTCGTTGGGTGACCTCTACTCAAAGAAAATATAACAATACGAAAAACTTTCATGGAAAAACATTCCGAGTTCGCTAGAAAATCTTATTGGATTTCCAGAGAAATTTTTGTCAGTTTATGGCTAATTCGATTGGAAAATTCCGAAACTTATTAGTCACAACAAGTGAGCAACAGTTTTTCTCCGTCAATTCAACCCCGGGAAATACTGAAGTGCTACAACAGCTCAGACATTCATGAATGGCGTCATAAATTCGTGAACTCTTTATAAACTCTCTTCATTCAAATAACATTCTCAAATTGTGGATGAAATTCTTACTGATTTACAATAAATATTTTCATGTGGTACTGACCACTGTTTGATAGCTTTTACCAAACTTCCACCTGCGAAAAACATAAACCAAGATTCAACAATGGCGTCAGAAGACAGGTACTAGTCAAGGGCTGATATACCTATAGGAGCAGGATCGTTTATCGTGGTCACAGCTGGCAAACTTCCATAAAGCATGCCTCGTAAAAACTCCACGAAGCTCTTCACTTGCACACCACCAGCCCGGCATTGTCCAGTGACGCCTCTTTCGCGGCTTACAGACGTATACAAGAGGGTATGATGCCTGTAAATATAAGAAATACGTGGCTGTGTATGTGCTTGGGAGAATGGGATAAGACATCGTTGTGCATCGATGGGAATGCCGGAAGTTGGCCGCAGGTGCTTTTTACGTTCCCCCATTATTTTGATGGCGTGCAACGATCGATTCTCTTTTTTATTTTATCATCAAGCTGTGGATTTCGCTGTGCGTGAGCATGTGCGATCAAACAATAGAGTTGATTTTTTTCATCGAGTGGATCTGACCCCTCCGCTAATGATTGATTTTTATAATTACAAGATCTATGCGCGCGCTTATCTATTCAGTTGTTGAAATGAAGAAATGGAATTCATTGAATTTCATTTTCTCATGAATACCTTATAAATATTGATAATTTATCAAAGAGAATTCGACTAAGGATTGAAGTGAATAGCGAAGTAGAGTAAAAGAATCTATAAAGAATATTATATATATATGACGTGAAAAAAAATTTACCTCTGAAGAATTTGAAATTATGTCACTGAAGAATTTGAAAATGCCGCGTTTTTTTTTTTTTTTGTGACTAACTTCGTGTCACATATTGACTAATTAGAATTAAGGATTAGCGGTCAGGCAGTTTCGAGATATTTCGATATAAAACAACTTCACGTTTCGTTCATCTTCAGTAAATAGGATCAGGCCAGGCTGAAGGCCCTCGGGCGATGACCAGTCGCAAGTCTCTTGCGACGAATTCCGTTAAAAATAAAAAATAAATAGGACCAGGAGCAACGTACATGCGAGCCACTATCTGGAAAACATTACCCAGACACTCCTCAAAGGGCAGAGTGTCATGTTCGGCATTAATTTTTCCATCCATTACTCAGAGACGTTTAATGCTCATCGCTGCTGGAGGTAGTGGAAAAAGGCGCGTAACGCAGCGTCTAAAAATATAAAGGAGAGGTTGGTTCACGTGAATACCCAAAAGAGCGAGGAGGAGAGACAATGTGGAGACAATAATGACATTGTTACTTTTTTTTCAACCTCCTACCTTCTTTTTTCTCGTGGCATGTGATGCTCATTTGCTGGATGTCGACAGCAGCCGTACGTCTAGGTATTTTACAGTGTGCGCCACGACGTCGCCAATGGTGAGTGGTGATGGGCGAATACATTATCAGGGTTGGCCTTCGCATTATGGATTCGGAAGAGTTAATATTGCCAGTCCCGTTTTTCTGTCAAGTCGATGATCGTCAGTAATAGCTCAGTAGCGGAGCGCGGAAACAATTCAAGCGAGGGGCTATTCACAGGCGATTTGGGTGACACCGCGATTACAAAATGTAATCGATTGCCCAGGATTACGGGACTGATTACACTGATTACCATTGCCTATGTGATTACATGATTACAAATGACTTCGTCGATTACATTCTGTGATTACTAAACATCTGTAATCATTGGAGTCACAAAATATGGCCTCTTATTAAATATGAATTGATGGAATAATTAATTATTAGAATCTGCAAAGAAATGAGGAACGAGGGGCGGGGATTAGAACAGAGGAATGCAGTCTCCATTACTGCATCTAAAAATTGGGCATTTATAAGTACTATCAGCAGAATAAATTTACTGAATATCTACCATTGATGGAGAATGAAACTTACCAGCAGATAATTCAGAGATAATTCAGTCGTTGGTTCTCCAGAATAAGAAGAAATTTTAACTCTCGTGAGTCAATTTTCTACGGACAAATGCTCTGTGCAAAACGCATTGGCTATACAAGGTTCTAAACCATAAACATCTGGGATTCCAAGAAAAATTGATCCAGTGATCTCTGAGACTTACCGTTGGTAGAACTGATGCGCTCGAAAATTCAAAAACAAAATTCACGGTCTCACTAGGAGCAACTACGAAAGATTACACTGATGACAAATGATTACGGTGATTACAAATGATTGCCACTTGATTACGAAAACTTGATTACAAATATGGTAATCATGTGATTGCAATGATTGCATTTATTTCACTGGGATTACAATTGATTACATCAGCGAGTCTCCTGCTTGGCTTAGTCTCGAGGAATATTTTCGAATTTGAGGGAGACGCAGAAATTTTTGCAAAAGCTTCCACATCCACCCTAAATTCAGAACCTCTCGCAAATGAACGTTATTTGGAGATCTTAAGGGTGCCAAGTGAATTTGAAAAAAGATTCAAAAAAAATTTTTTCTTTCCCTCCATCATTGGAAAAATATGTATTCATCCATCCGACGAAATTTCAAACCCGCAACCGGAACTAGACATCGAGAAAATAAATGCGGAAAATCCTCTATTTCGCGTGACGAACCTCGAGAAAGCATGGGATCAAATGGGTACGGCGGGTTGAAATATCTCTCTTATTCACCCCGGTACCCCATTGTTTTTTGTCGCCATCACATTGAACACATCATTCCCCATATCTTCAAATTTTTTCAAATTTTTCTTGAGTTCCTAGGGGGTTGAAACGTTCAATTTAATCAAAACTCCATAAGAGGCCGTGTATAAGACTGATTTTGTTTATTTAATTTCTCGATATCCATAAGTTCTAAAATTTTAAAATTGTCACCGATGTTCACCATCTGTCTAATACTAT
>NW_021680434.1:431748-438221 GCF_001412515.2 Diachasma alloeum
ATCTCTCTTATTCACCCCGGTACCCCATTGTTTTTTGTCGCCATCACATTGAACACATCATTCCCCATATCTTCAAATTTTTTCAAATTTTTCTTGAGTTCCTAGGGGGTTGAAACGTTCAATTTAATCAAAACTCCATAAGAGGCCGTGTATAAGACTGATTTTGTTTATTTAATTTCTCGATATCCATAAGTTCTAAAATTTAAAAATTGTCACCGATATTCACCATCTGTCTAATACTATTAATTAAAAAAATTATAACTTTGTTGGTGAATGTCAATTTTCAAGGTCATCGCCAAATTCACTTGGCACCCTTAATCAGCTCTACGAAAAAGGTTGTAACAAACATTTTGCTATCTGCCTCAGATCCCGAGATGTTAATTGAAGACTGACCGATGGTTAAAATCGAGTTGAAGCGTTTCACCGCTTCGCTATTGTACTGATAGAAGTGACCAAATAATTGTGGGACAATACGTCTGAATTAACTCGGGACGGGATTGGTTCAACGACCAATAGATTATGGGTTCCACTGAACGTAAGACCGATTCATGGTGGTACCTCTCGACGGAGAAGTTGCAATCAGGGCAACGATGCTGGACATCTGCCGACCATCTGCCGATAAATGCGGCCATACCACATCTCCCTCCACTCTCTCGTGTTCAGCTTCCGGCGAGAGGACGAGGCAAGGTGCTCGTTGTCTCAGGCCCCCACCGAAAACACCATTATACCTTTCAGAATGATTTCTCTTGCACCGGGATCCGTGTTGCCGGATAAAAAGCCGGGCTGGAATATCCAGATGGCGACACTAACCTTCACTTAAAAATCTAGTTTTTGCTTCCGAATGGGCGCATTGTAGTCGCCAAATCGAAAATTTCTTATTTTTTGGGTCAGGATAATTCAAGGTGGCGTCATGAGTTCGAATATGTTTTCTGACGATAACTGAGGAAATTATTGTTTAAATGAATCGATTGCATCATCTGTTGTTGAAAAAAATTATTTTGAAGCTAATTTTCAGGGGAAAGTAGAAAATTTCAACGTTGAGGCAATGTTTGGCTAACAACCTTGGGGCAATGTTAGCAGTCAATCTTAGGACAACATTGACTCCCAATATTGGGATAATGGTGAATTCAACGATTCACTGAATTCAATTAAAAATACATCGTCATAGAAAATTCATTCCGAACTAAATTGCTAATTTATTGGCAAAAATATATTAATTATGCTGTGACGAAAGCACTTTCCCACTTGGTTTGTCTACTTACCTCAAATTGTCGTCACATTTCGGAATGTTGGAGAGTAAATTAAGGTGTCACAAGAATTAATCCCTTCCAATCGCGAAAGGGAGACCTGCAGAAGACGTAAATAATAGAATCATTAAACAGTTTCAATGCGGCAAGTTGCGGGTGGCAGTTTTCAATTCAATAAAACTGGTGAAAATATAATGCGCAGTGTATAGCGTCGTAAATGGGTAATCTGTTAATCTGCTATTCAAGTCATAACCCGAGCTCCAGCGCCCTAGATGGCTCGTTTACCCGGCAGCTATTCTGAATTCCCTCGTCCACGTGGGGATTCCAGCATTCGCTTGGCCTCTCGGCTCGATACGTCAGCCCTACGCCTTCGCTCTGTGTGGTTTACAGATCCTGGAGTACTATAGCTCAAACTCATTCCGAAGTACATAACTCTGTTGGGTACATTGATGGCGTGTTTTTTTTTCTCAAGCTTCAGGGGAATCCAAAACTAGAAATTCGTTCAAGTTCTCAGTGCACGGAGAGAAATGTTCAATACAAATTACGGAACTCACAATTCGCTCACCGATTACGGAATCGACTCAGAAAAGTCTAAGTGAAGGTATCGTAATTTTTCACAGGAGATTCACATAAAAATTACGGGACGCTCTGGAAAAATTCCGTGACAGTTCCGGAAAATTTCCTACATCCACATTTCGCTCCGGAATTACGGGAGAGATACGTAATTTTTATTGAATATTTCTCTCCGTGTGATAAAAAAATTCAAGTCCAATCACATTTTACAAAATTTTTCCAAGTCGCCTTACGCATCTCCAAAGGTGTAATTTATGAGCGTGTAACCAGATTTCGTGCGGAAACCGTCAACTTTTCTCCAACTTTTTTCTCCGTATGTTCGCATATCACATATTATTAGAAAAATATTCACTTCACGTCCTGCTCACTTCGCTCGAAACCCCAGGGGGGCACAGCCCCCTGCTCATGTCTCGATTGATTTGAGCGCTTACCTATGAGACCCTTTTACAATCGATGCGCTTTCTGGGCGCTCCGACAATATTTCAGAATATTCTAAACTTGTCTAGCATTTATCGCCTAAATGTCAATTACAACATGAAAAAAATTGGACCGCCGTAAGGCGGTCCATCAAAGCCAATAGTTATAATCAATTCAAATTTCATTATGATTCGCCTTTTTCCATCCTTGATTAAAAAAATATTCACTCGGTGGCCTGAGGCACGTCCTCCTCTCATGTTCAGGTCGTACTTCGAGAGTATGGCCTCATAATTGGTAATCAACGACCTACAAGGTGTACCCTCTTGCGAGGGACCAAATTTATGGCAGACGATCCAGTGTCGAGATTATAGTAGTTTCTCCGAACGTGTTTTTCTGGAAAGTAAATCATGATTGGGTAGGATTTGGATAATCAGATATTTGTCACTATCATCTTCGGTTAGAGACATGTAAATTCTGGCGGAATGTGATGGTGGTAATCCTCAATCTGATGAGGTGCGTTTAAATGGAGATTCTTCGAAATTCCTGCCAGTGTCTTGTCTGCAGCCAGACATTTGTCAGAATTAAATTGAGGATAATCAGAGAGTTGTTCATTCAAATTCACCTTATTTTTTCTAGGGCTTTGCACTACGGTGGGATTTCGGTTGGCGCGTGTTTATGCATTATTGAAGTCTGGTTCCTTCCAAGGAAAAACAAAAAGACCAGCCTTTGGATTCGAGGTTCTTTGTTCGAGCCGAAAGGAGAATGAAGGAACACCTGCTCAATCTGCCGGGGCACTTTCCACTCCCTTCCACCCCTCCCCCCCTCTCCATTTCGCCCAAGCAAGTTGTTCCAGTCCTTCGCCCCCTCTCGACGAGCCATCGAACTGGTATCGCTGTCAGGATTTTCGGGACAAAATGGTTTTGCATTGGATACGTTGTACGATGAATTTAAATTGAATACTAATTTTAAGCTTATTGTTGTTACGATTTTTCTATAGACATAACAAATAGTCGGTTGACACATTACATTTGTTTTCGTAGATTTGAAAAATTTGAAATGACAAAACGTTAGGAATATTAGACCTTAACTATTTAAATGTATCATTATTGATGACGAACGATGAAAATTTCTGCAATAAAAAAATAAGAGGTTAAAAAGTCAAGCGAGGGTTAGGCGAAGGATTTGTAAGGGTCAGGATCATGAAAATCGTAAGTGTCTGGTGATGTAAGAGATGTGAGTGAGGGGGTAAGCCCCGGTCGCTGCAGAGCGAAGCGAGCGACGGGCTAAGTTCCCTGGGATGGTTGAGCGCATCGAGCAGGAGCTGAGTCCCCCCGCGTTGGCGGGCGAGGCGAGTAGAGTACGAAGTAAAAATTCTTTGAGTAAAAGTTAGAAAAACCCGGATAATAATGAAATTTTAATAATATTATAATGATGTAATTCTTGGCATATTGCGCAGGAAAGGGATTCTAACTCATCCACATGTAAGCATAGAGGCAATTACAATGTTAAATTAAATATATTCAGTATGCGGGCTAAATTTGAAGGCCTAATTACATATTGTTGATTGAATAACGATTATCATAAACAAGTGGGAAATTGCTTTCGTCAAAACGCAGTTAATAAATTTTTGCTAATAAATGAGCAATTTGCTTCCGAATGGAATTTCTATGACGATGAATTTTAAATTGAATTCAATGATTCATTGAAACCAAAATTATTCAACTTTCCTTAAATACAATATTGGTTTCAAAATAAATTTCTTCAACAACAGAAGCTGCAAGCAATCTGATTGAATGATCAAACTCGGTCAAGATGATATTGGGAAGAATATTTTAAATCACAATTGGATTCATTGAAACCATTTTTTCAGTTATCGTTGAAAGCCGATCGGTCACATGCGCACATACATCCGCACATGATCTAAAAATAGCATATTCGAACTCCAGAGGCTAAAATTAGTTATCCTGGCACGAAAAAAATTGGAAGTGTTGGCATTATTACTTCTAGCTACACATTAATGTACGCAACAAAGTTATGTACTTCGGCGTGAGTCAGAGCTATAACATTCCAGGATCTGTAAACCACACAAGACGAAGGCATAGAGCTGCCATATCCAGCCAAGAGGCCGAGCGAATGCTGGAATCCCCATGTGGACGAGGGAATTCAGAATAGCTGCCGGGTAAACGAGCCATCTAGGGCGCTGGAGCTTGGGTTATGACCTGAATAGCAGATTAACAGATTACCCATTTACGACGCTATACACTGGGCATTATATTTTCACCAGTTTTATTGAATTGCAAAGTGCCACCTGCAATTTGCCGCATTGAAACTGTATTTAACGATTCTATTATTTGCGTCTTCTGCGGGTCTCCTTTTCGCGATTGGAGGGGGTAATTAGATTTGGTCGATTCATCAGGAAGCTGTGGAGCAGCGGGAGGTTTATTGATTTTACTGGGGGAGTTTTTGGCATTTTTAAAAATCAAGTCGTTGGCTTCTTGATAATTCGATACGAGTGCGGAAAAGTGGTTCTTGCGTGCGTGAAATGTCCGGCACATTTTCCAACGGTGCGCGATTGTTCATTTCTTATTACTTAACCTATAACGAAGAATGTTCAGTCAATAATTTTGTAGGTGGCGTGCAAAAGGGTGGAGGTTTGCGAGGGTCTCGTAGATGAAAAAAAACAGGAAGAACCTTTCACAGCAGAGTTGCGAGTTGAGTGGAGAGAACTCAGCGGAGGGAGTTGGTATCTTTAATCTTCATAATCAACCCCCTTGGCTCAAGTTCTCAGCAATCCCTTTTTCCCTCGATGTTACTTTCTATCTCTCTCCACTCACCTTCTTTGATTCTCCTCCCTCGTGCCCACCTCGCCGCTCTCAATTCCCCCTAGACTCCCGAGGGGAATTTTCATCCTCCTCCCGCCCCTCCCGACAGTGCAGGGCGATTTCATACCCTCGGTAGATTCTCCTTTGCACCCCTCCTCGGGGTTGTAATCTGCGAGGGGAATTTTCAGTGGAGGTATTCTCGATACAACTTCTCGTCGACTTGTCATCATTAAAAAAAACTGAATCGGGAAAAAGTGAAATGAGGGAAAATTGAATAGAAAATCAACGAGAGAAGTGAAAATTCTTTCATCAAAAACTGTATTTAGGATTCAGTTTAACATAATCACATGGACGAGGTCTAAAAATTGCATTTTCGGACTTTGTAGAACATACTGGGTCGATATAACACAAAAAATCCAAAACTTGAATTGGAAAAGCAATTTCCAAATTGTTTTTTTTGTCATCACCACGTTAGACTAGCGCTGTAAGATCGTTAGCTCACATCCTCGAGGTCGCGGGTTCAAAACTCGGGCGGGTAGAACGGTAAGATCTAACCATTTAAAATCTTGATCAGATTTCGCAGTATCCTCAGAACCGGCTCAGAGCGATGTAACATAATAGTAAAAAAATATTCCTTTCTAATAAAAAAAAGGAATTAATTGAAGGGTTGGAAGTGGAAGTCAGGTACAGAAGGATGAGCCCACCATCAGAATGAAGTGGATGCAGAAAGGACCTGAAGGGCACGTAAAAGAGAAATATAAAAAAAAATTGTGGGAAGAGGGTCGAGAGGATGAGGAGGGCAGAGCGTGCAGGAGAATCCTTGAAATGTCAAAAGGTCGTTCCCATTTTCTGGGTAGTGACATCTCCGAGGGGATGAGTCCAAGGCACGCGGTTACCTAGCAACCAAAGGGTGGCAATGTGAAATCCCTTTCGCCCCTCACCCACTCACTCCACTTTTCCGTCTCTATTTCTCTCCTCTTTATTTTTCGCTCGGCCTCCGGATGAGTTTGAGTCTCAAACTTTGCCGATTCTTCGTTCTCTCCCTTTGGATTTTTCCCGTTCTTTTGTCACTATTTTCACTCTGGGGTGGGGGTTGGTTTATTTCATTGGGAGCACTCTCTCACTTCGATATGCTGTGGGCGAGACCTTTTATCCTCACCTTGCCCGGGAATTATAAGTATTCTCCGGCGTTCGTCTCCCAACCCTTATTCGATTATTTCTTTTTTACCCATCAGCGAGTTTCACCTCTTACATTTTGAAGGAGGGAATCACGACAGTGTCGTGGGATTATTGGAGGCACGTGATTGAGATTGAAGGTCAGAATGATGATGAACGTTTCAACTTCAGACTTTTACAAGTCTCATTTAAAACATGTAATAATGAAAAGGCTCGCTCCGCTCGACAATCCGGGGGG
>NW_021680434.1:438248-438553 GCF_001412515.2 Diachasma alloeum
GGGGGGGGGGGGGCCGCTCGCTTCGCTCGCTCCCCTCCCATCCGTGTGACCGCAGCGGTGTGACCGTACCCATAAACATCTTCCATATAAGCACCCCCTATATAGTAATCCTCCATAAATATAGATATCGACCTTTATGACCACCCCCTCATATAGACATCCCTTATAAATACCGTCACCTCCCCATATAGGAACCCCCGTATAGGCACTCAGCATCCCCTGAATTTAAGCGTCCCCTGAATTTTTCGCTTTATTTTTTTATTTATATATAGAGAGAAAAAGAGTGCAATCCCCCCCCCCCCCCC
>NW_021680434.1:438590-440465 GCF_001412515.2 Diachasma alloeum
CCCATCGATTTGATTCGATCGTCGATTCCCCCTAAATCCATACTATAAATCCCACATTCCACGTATCCCTTCTTCCCCCACTCCTCAAAAGCTTTAAACTTCCTTTTCTCAATGCGTGCCAGTGTGCGCACGGAAATACGCCCTCGGGATCTGCTCCCATTGTTCCCTTTTCTCTTCTTTATTCCACTCTTTCAACCATCCAACACACACAAGCATGAATCCACGTATATTTTCAAGGTACCCAGTTTCTCTCCCCCCCCCACTCCCCTTTTGTTTTCACGTATCAGCAGAGCTCATACCCTCTCACACCCTCAGCCATTTTCTCCGCACTCTTTTTATCCCTCCTCGTATTTCTCTTTTTTCCTACCTCCTTTCATTCCACTCTTACTCCCCCAGATATATATTTTTTTCTTCAATTCCCCCACTACGTGGGCCCTTCCTTCCCTTTTTTACCTTATATACCTTTATACCTTTATACCTTTTCTACTTTACGAGGGCGTATATTTCCTTCAGCGAACAACCGGACCGAGTATAACCTTTATGGGGTTCTTTCGAAATTAAACGAAACTCGTGCTCCGCGAGTCGTCGTGGGAGGGAGGGCCGCTAAGAGGAGGAGGGAGGGCCGCGAGGAGGGGGAGGAAGGACCGCGAAGATGGTGGAGGGGGCGGTGGGGGGAGGAAGGGGGGAATAAAAAAGTCAGAAGGAGAAAAGGGAATAGGAGAGGAAAAAGGGATCTCACCCTTTTCTGTTTGGTGGAGTATATCATTGGAGTTTTATGGATGAAAAAAGAAGAAAAAGGAAAATGGTGGAAAATTGTGAAAGGAGTCAGGAGCAATTACTTATATTCAAGCCGTTGAAAGCACCATTTCGTGGGTATGAATTATTTAAACTGCGCAGTAGGATTTTTTTTGGGGGAGGAATTGTCCTTTTGAGTGTCGGATTTTGCGTTTGAATTAGCGATTATGAGATTCAATTGAATTCAAAGATTACTATAGGCAACCGAATGAGGTTTATCCCTGTTGGTGACAGGGGCAGGCTTTTGAATTGGTTACGCAATATCATTGGGTATCGATTGGCCTGTCGTTTGCAGAGATGTGAATATCCCTCTGCGCTCTTTGTCAGATATGCCGGGATTATTTTACAGGGATTTTTGAGAAATATGAAATTCCGGAATTGAATCGAGGTAGACGAATTTCGCCGGATATCTGGAGGGAGTGAGGAGGGAGAGGGTTGGGATGTTGAACAGTGGAAAGCCAGGGAAATTTCCGACTCCGTTCACGACTCATAAATCCTTTTTGCTTTATTAGTTCCTGAAATACGAGAGAAAACAGTTTTCAAGGTCAAATGTGTTTATTTGGCCTTGAGACTCTGTTCGTTTATGTCTGCGAAAGTAATGGAGCAAAAGAGGCTTCTCAGTAGTGAACGGAATCGGAAATTTCCCTGGCTCTTCGATGGTCCATACGTCGTCATTGATTGACTGATTGCTGAGGAATTAATCCTCCGGGGATTATGGACGGTATTCAAGTAATTCAGAAGTTCTTGGCGATCCCTTTTTTTTCGCTTGTTTTCGTATGTTTGTGGCGTCTTGTGCACAAATACTTGAGTTGATCTGAGGCCGATCGTTTACCCGAGATATACGAAACGATCAAGTGGAGGTCCAGGAAATCATCTCCCAGGAAAGAGCGGTGGCTTTGATCCTTCTCACGAGAGAGACGCTGATATGCCCTCAGGCCTGAAGGAACCCACCCGTGTCCTCTCTGTCTCTGTCGAACGTGTTACTCTTCCACCTTGTCCCCGTGTTTACCTCACCTCCGAGAACAAGACTCCCTCCTTCTCTCTCTCTCTCTCTCTCTCTCTCTCTCTCTCTCTCTCTCT
>NW_021680434.1:440526-570586 GCF_001412515.2 Diachasma alloeum
TCTCTCTCTCTCTCTCTCTCTCTCTCTCTCTCTCTCGCAGTTTTTTCTTTGTCTTCTTCTTCCTCTGCCTTTTACGCGAGGTTTCTCTCACCTTTACTGGGGGCCGGTTATCGACGATTCCTCCCTCCGGGGATTCCTCTTTACCTCCGAGAAGTGCTTCTCGTGAGCACCTTTCCTTTTCCTTCAATCGTCATTCCCCCCCTTGTAATCCGAGTGGTGTACGTGAATCGTATACACGCGCTGGCACTTGCGACATCACTTCTTCGGGCTTCCGGGAAATTCAACGGCTAAAGTGTAATCTCGGATGAACAGAATTGTGAGGAGGGTTTTATTACCTCTTTGATGAGAGTTATTGGTTTGAAAAATTGATTACTGTCATTCTCTGTGGGACATTTTTGCTAATTATGTAATTATCTCGGTGATGAGCGGGGGAGACACGGAAGCTCAAGTCCCTTGTTTGTAGGTTATTAAAGTTCGTGTAAAAAATGTCCCATTTTGTCGTAGACATCACTCGGGGCTGAGGTGATTTCATAATTATACTTCTAACGGATCAAATTCAACATTTTTGTTAGGTTGGAAATTATGTCAGTAGTGAGTGATTTGAGGATGGCATGACAGGAGATAGTTTTTATAGCCGATGCAATTTTCTACGAAAATATCTTGACAGTGAGCCGGTGAGCCAGTCCTCGTCGATATAATTTCATAATACATAAAATGGGAAAATGAATTAATTCCACTCGAACTCCACATCATTAGTCTCTTCCACTTCTGTTTCATTCTACGTTTCTTGCATTTAATGGGAATCCTCTCCTCCTAGAGTTTAGTTCACAGACGCCATCGACAGGTGGCGATCCACTCCTCCAATTCAATGTTAAATCGCGAGCCATTGCCATGCTTGGAGGAAAATTAGTACTTTCCTGTAATGTAGAGGAGAATCTTTTTTGTAGCCGATGAAAATTTCTACAAAAATATTTCACGAGATATAGCCGTTCACCACTCGTCTTCAACATAACTTCATGCTTGAGGAAATGCAATAAAAACTTTTGACTGAAATCAACCAATTTCCCCTGAACTTCACATCATCAATCCCTTCCACTCCGATTTCATCTCACATTCCATCGCATTCAATGGCGATCCCCTACCCCAGCAAGCTATTTCACAGACGCCATCGACAGGTGGCGTCCCACCCCTCCGAGTCAACCCACAACCGCGAGCAATTGCCACCGAAAACATGAGAAACGGGACAGACTCCCGAGGGAGTCCAAACCCCAGACACCGCCACCCATTGAATTAGGGCAGCCAGCGGAACGCAGAGGTGGCCTCGACTCAAAACTCTTGAGCCGTCCTCCCGGGGACAGACTCGGGGAAGAGCGTCGAGTGTTTGTGGAAAACTTTTGCGACGGACGAGCCTTCGTGAAACACCTCCGTCCAGTGTATCAGGGCCACACGCTATCCAGCGGGAATTCTCGGTAAATATTTCAACGAAAATGTCTCCCACTCCGTGCAACAGCTGACCCCATTACCTCTCGTTATATTACTCCCGATCATTAAAACCGTTTCATGAATCTGAAAAGCTGCGGAATTTTTCCAAAATGTTTCATGTCTCAACGACGCATACTCGCACCATAATTTTTTCTTCCATTTTGATGAAAAAGGAATTGAGGTTAGGTCCCGTTTTCCTCAAATATGTTCGATATTTTCTTCTAATTTCCGGCATAATGTCCATTTATACAACTATAATAGATTATCTGTATGTCTTGAAGGGTTGATTTTCCCCGGAAAACGAGATTTCGACGAAAAATCAAGAGGTGAAATGAACGGGAGAGCACGAAAATGAGGAGTCACTAGATTTTCCAAGCGTCAAACTGGCCACTGGATTCCTGTGGGAGACTATCGACTAGTCGAGGGTAAGTACTCACCAATGTCCTGGAAAAACGTGTTGCTTGTCCTAAAATTGGACACTGGCTGAGCAGGCGTGCAGGAGCAATGAATATCCCCCAAGTGAATTGGTATCACAAGCCACGGGGGTTAGTGTAGGGAAACGAGAAAATTTCAACACCCGGAGGGTGAATTTCCCTCGCCAACAGGCAGACATGATCACGAGGAGGTGAACGGGAATGACTGTGTGGTGGCTTTCCCGTGGGATGAATTATTACTGAGTAAGGTGGCTGGGGGAAAATTTTCACGGGATTAAATTACCTGGTGGAAGTGGAGATCGTTAATCCATGTCAGGGGTGGTGGATTTCGAGTGTCTCGTGGAGATATTTTGAGGCTAATCATTCATGATTTTGGGGGGATTGTTTATGGGCGTTTTTTGCTTGGGTGATTCGGTCATATATTAGAGGAAAAATTTGGAAAACTGACAATTCAACCCTCAATTTTTCCAATCTACCAATTTTTTGTAGCTGTTATCACTTTCTTTCAGTACAACTGAAAAATGGAGGAGTCCATGATTGCGGCAGTTTTTCGAAACATCAAGGTGTACTTTAACATTACATGTGTGCTGTAACAGCTCAACTCATATCTATCTATCTACCTTTATTTATTACACTTCAGATATAAAATCTATCAGAGCCTGCTTAGCCACCAAAATACGACGCTGCGACAATGCTCGTAACTGTGCAAAAGTTGAACAGACAAAAAGAATCAAATATAAGAATCATAATCTCAACAAGAGGCAAAAGCTCTATATCAAGACCTTCTGTATTCATCACCACCCTAAATCATGATCTCTATGTATTGCTCTTCACCGATACCCGCGCAACCAAAAATAAACGATAACAAATAATAATAGAACAGTAAAGATATGAACTATTCGATTGCTCTAATACCCGCCTATTTTCAACAGCGCAAATTCTGCAGCTACAAAGATTAAGTATATTTCCTTGTTCTCATTCCCCTATTGATTTTCCACCTCCGTAAAAGTAGAAAATATGCTAATATCCCTTACCCCATCATGCTTCCCTACTCCCCCGTCTCTCTACCTTCCCCAAATCCCCAGTTTCTCGCACTAAAAATACCTCCATCGCTCCCTCTCATTCCCCCACCTTAATACCGAGAGGCTCGTCCACCCCCGCTGCCTACCTTTACCTCCACCACTTCTTCATCCCCTGATTCGATAGGAAGCCGTAGCTCTTGTACCGTGTCCCAAGCGTCCAATCGAATCCCGGAAATGCCACTCAACTACCCGCTCTCCTCAACTCGATAACCCAAATACCGCACACTCAGCATTTTTTTGAAAAATTCAACAGCACTTCCCATCCATTATACCCCACCCATGGTCTCCATTACCCCCCCCCCCTTCACCCGCCCTTAAAAGAAACAAAATAATCAAAAACAACCAGTTGTTGAATATTATTCATCGAATAAGCGCCTCATGCTACCCTACTTTCTCCTGGCACATATCACCCACGCGATGTCCTACCTTACCAACGCAGCAGACGCCCCAATCCTCTCGGTCCACGGAGGCCCAACCTAAAATTCAAATAAAAAAACTCCAAAAGAGGGAAAGAAACTTAGCCAAAACCCAAAATAGGAAATAGTTTCAAGAAGTCGGATTTGATCGGACAACAGTTGCTCCCGGATAGTTGCAGTCAGCGTCGATAGGAGGTCTCCGGTTCCGGGAATCCCGGGGAATCACGTGGCGTTAGTGGGGAATCTGGGCCTCCAATTCGATCAGGATCAGGGCGGCTCCGGGCTGGTAGCTATCCCCCCGACGAATCCTTTTTGCGAAGTGATCCTCATCCCTTCACCCCATTTCCACGACAGTTCGGCTTTTCACCTGTCGAAATCCACACGGGTCTCCCGTTATTCCCCCGAATAGGTGAGAGGGGTACAGTCACGACCCCATTTGCAAACAGAAAAACTACGATTTGCCCGAAAATCCGGGACTTGTGTATCCGGAGATGAGATGGTTCTGGAGGTAACGGGACGGGAATCTCTGGACAACCCGGGGGGTGGGATTCCTGTGGGGGTTAGGAGGTCCTGCTGGAGGACCTGGTACGAAAATTTACGCGCCATTTTAACAGGAGCGCAAGGTGTCCAGAGGTCCGTCTAGTCTCGTCGGAGGTGGGTCCTCGTAAACTGGTACCGTGAATTCGACTTGATGATCAGTTTTAAAAACCAAAATGTCGAAATGACGCTGTTGTTCAAGATTGTTGATGCAAATTGTGTCGAAAAATTTATTACATATATCCAACAGTCATTCGTTATTGCTGACAAATTGACCTGATTCAACTCGTAAGGCATGAATCAATATCTGTCAACCTTTTCTGTTCATGATACTCAAAGAATACGCTTGGTGTGGGCTCATTCCATTCCACCCTTCGAATACTGAATTCCTTGCATCACTCTCGTTATAAGAATAGTTTCTCACTGATTGTGAGTCTCGTGTTATCATAATGACGTTGTAGTTCACTTCAATTTGATCGAAGTTCACTTTCCTTTACGTGGATTCTTCAAAGTTATCTATCAGCACGGCGTCAGCTGTTAATCTGGGAGATTAAGCAGACCTAGACACACTTATCTAGGAACTATTTACGGACTAGACAAGCGCTAGACGAAATCTAGTCTAGTGTCTAGTTCCTGAACTTAATCTACTGTAGATGATGCGACTGCCGGGTTTTGTGCTTGCTATGTAAAACAGAAGCATGTGCTAATAATTCAAATCCTTAGTTGACAAAATTTCCTAGGAACTCTAGATAGATATCATATCAAAGAATAAAATAACTGATTATGAATGTCCAGTGGATAATGAGACAGCCTCATCTAGTCATATTTCCTCAGTCGTTTCTCTGCGAAACAAGAGCTTTCGCTGATAATTCAAATCTTTAGTTGACGAAATATTTTCATCCGCGGACAATTTCTTAGGAACCCTAAATAGATATCATATCAAAGCATAACATAACTGATCATGAAGTCCAGTAGATGATGAGACAACCTTATATAGAGATATTTCGTTTGTCCTTTCTACGCGTAACAAGCATTCGCTGACAATTTAAATCCTTAGTTGACCAAATATCTTGATTCGAGAACAATTCCCTAGGAACCCTACATAGATATCATATCAAAGGACAAAATAAGTGAACACAATCGTGATCCGAAAGATTCTAGTACCCTTCAACGATAAGTTTTTCCCGATGATACGAGAAAAGGAATTGGCGGCAGACTATCAGGAGACCAGACTAGAGGAAGTAGCCGTTTGAGCTTGAGGCGGAAGTCTCGCGCAGACTCCGAGGAAACTCACCCTAAGAATCTCCACGTAAATATCTCGTTCCCCCATTAGGTATTGATGTAAATCCCGAATTAAGAGGGAATAATCCAATTATGGAAATGGGCGATGATTACAGAAGACTGGACTCATCATCGGCATCTTTGTATACAATGGAGGGGTCAGAGGAGCGCTATATGAACAGTTAGCGTGGGCAGGCTGCCCTTTTTATCACCCCTTCAGCATCAACACATATCCGAGGCCTCCATTGAGATGCGGAAAGGATGGAGTTGTATAGGTGAACGAGTCATAAACCACAAATTTCACGGTGAATATGTCCCTATCGATTTTTCAACCCCCGGCACAGGGAATTAAACGACCTCACTCACATCGCTAACGCGTTTCCTGTTGACCGAGTATTGTGATGAAAATTTATGCAAAAATGAGGATCAAATTTTGCTAAATGTGGTTCCGCAGGTCAATATGATCAGCATCACAATGGCGATGATCAACTGTGTCATTTGATCTCACTAGATTAATTGCGGAAGTTGGTATGTCTAATAAGTATTCAACGAGTTTGTTATTTAGTCTTGTTATTTACAAAGGTAAATAACAAGACTCATAACTTCCATTCGAATAACTTTTGGAAACTTGCGATACGGAACTGGAAAGTGTGAAACATATTCTGGCGTTTTGTCTTATGCGGAGTTGAAAGTTAAGTGCTCCGATAATTTGGTTATAGGTACGTGGGATGTTGATCTGGCATTGACTTTAATGGAACTTGAAAATTCTAGAGATTGGAATTAATTGGTCGGATAAGCTCACGGTTAGGCCCAAATACTTGAATGATGCTTGATGATCTAGGCTCGATTGCTGGAGTTTGAGATTCTTGTGCCAGCGCTTGCTTTTAATGCTTGTGCTACGGAACTTGAAAGCGTAGAACACATTCTGGCGTTTTGTCTTTCGGATGGAAAGGCCCAGAGGCTGGCATTAATTGGTCGAATAATCCGGTAGCTACCTAAGCCCTTCGGTTATGATTAGTGATCTAGGTTCGTTTGTTGAAGGTACATCAAATTCCATTGACTTTTTCTATGGAAAGTTCAATAGACATCCAATACAATTATGTAGCGAATTCGCTACCTTCTATGATTTTTTTTCATATGTGTTATTACACCAATGAAACACTAAAAGAATCAAATTTCAGGAAAGAGTTCCCTTCTTGTTTCTAAACAATAAATGTAACAGACGAGCAAACATTCCAAAGTAGATGTAAGAAGAGTACTACCGCTGGTACTTTTAACCCTTGATGGCGCCCATAGTAACCTGCGCTGAGAGAAATACCATGGGGTTATATATAAATGTGAGAGGTGGGTTTGAGAGGGCTTTAAGGGTTTCGCGCGTGTTTTATGTCCTGGATTCCCGGCAGTTTGGGGGTGGCGGGTGGGTTACTAAAAACAGGCCGGCGGGTAGGAAGGGAAGAGGGTGACGCGAAACGATGCACCGGAGGGTTGGATATTATGCCCTTGCATTGTGCGAGTTTACGACTTTACCCGGAGCTCTCTCACTGGTTGAGCCCGGAAACAGCAGCACCAGCAGGATGTACCCACCAGCCGCACACAAACCCCCGGGAAACACCACGCGCACAGTTCGGGTTACTTCGATCCGATTTTCCCCAGGCTTTTTTCCATCAAACGATAAACTACCAGTGCTTTTTTTTATTATCATGGTTCATGCTGTGTTTCGTTGAAAAAAATGGGTTCAGTTGGATTGGAAAATATCGGGGGAAGACAAGGGTTAATTGATTTTTTTTTGGGGGGGGGGGGTTGGGGTGAGTGGAGATTTGAAATTGCGGTGCTGAGATTTGATTGGGAATTTATTCGGGAATTTTTCGTATTGTTTCTTGGTTATTACTTGAGAATGGAAGTATTGTACTCGTAAAATTCGAAATTTCCCATTTTTTGTGTCAGGATATAACTGAAAAAAATGGAAAATTGCTCTTGTGTTGGACGTAGTATAGTTATTTTTGCTAATAAATTCGCAATGTGCTTCAGAATGGTTATTTTGCACATCATTTCTTCTGTCATGTATGATTCATTGTCTATTTCATTTTATTAAATTGAATAAAATTATTTTAAAACTAATTTCGTCGGATTTTCAACTTGGTTGAATGTTATCATCATCATTATTCTTATTATGGCTTTCTTCTATACGACCGATTGTCTTTTTTACGGTTCTATCTCTCCCCTCAGCCCTTCGATAGTGTTAATGTCATCAATATAATTCCGTGCTTAGAATATTGTCATCTCGTGTTTTCAGCACCAAATTAAACTTAAAACTTCATTTGGAATATTGAGTCACAGCTTCTTTTTATTCATATCAGAAATTTTGTATTTGGATATTGATATTATTTGTTCAAAGTGGAAAAATCGATCATCATTTTCACTATATTGCATTCAGATTCTCTTATCCTTAACGTAAAAAATGTGAGATAATCTCATAATTCTTGCTATTAATTCCAATCAACTTTGTTCGAAGAAAACCTTAGTAATCGCAGTATTAAGAAAGTAGAATTATTCTATTTTCCTCTGACCTAAATGATTTGGACAATTATGATTCATTGATTCATGTTTCATAGAATTCAATTCTATTCAATTCTCTTTCGTTTGTTAGGCGAGCTCCATGAAAATTCGACACAAGACGATTTTACTCATGAAAACCGCCTTACTTTCTCCATTCGTTCGAGATATTGCCGAATCATAGCAAAAAGTCCAGGACTCCCTCCTCAATATTCAAATTGAAAAAAAAACTGGAAACAGGCTGACTCAACTAAGTGATTAGACCTAAGGATTTTCCCTGCCCACACGCGGAATTCCTTTGTTGTCCGAGTGTTCACTTTGAGGACTCCTCGTTTTCCAGCTCGCCTGATATCGAGGAGCACTCTGTTTCGATTGAAAACCCCTCGCCTTACTTTCCGTGAGTATGGAGCTCCAGACACTGTTCACAAAGACACAGGGGGATGCTTCTCGTTTTGGTCCACCCTTTGTTGTTTCTCCTATTATGAGTCCGCGTTTCGGCTTTGTAGAGCATCAGACGGGGAATATGCACCAGCGAATCCATCGCAAGGTGAATATACCGCGAGGTCAGTGATGAGCCATGAGCCCCCGGTGAAATTTTTTTTCTTTCAGTTTTCACTTTTTCCACATCGTTTTAAGAGTTCTGGATAGCCCGTCGCTTAAATAGTTGGAATAAACGTTCACCTGGCTATAAAATTCGATTTTGGCGAAAGTCGACTTTCCCCCTGGAAAAACCAAAAATCTGACCCTTTGGCTCAATCAGAACCAAACCCTCGACTCGGGTTACGTCTCCGAATTAACGACAATGAATTTGATTACTCTTGTCCAAAAAAAAAATTAAAAGAAGTGTGGAAAGGTGCTGTCAATAAAATCAGTCTGAAAAACCCAAGAATGCGAAGACAAATTCAATTATCAATTCCATTTTCTAGTAATTAATTACCACACGCTTTTTTTCCTTCGACATCAACAAGAAATCTCAGGAATTCCGCTAATTCTCATTCAATCAATTGTCCCAACACGATTAATCATAATCAACACATGTCGAAATATTGAATTTAATTTTATCGTCTGTTTATCTAACTTCAATTCTCTCCTTTCTCACCACCACTGACCACCGTGTAATTGCGGGCTTCACGTGCGATAAGAAACGTCAACACAAGGTCACATCTGAGGTCGAATTGTTTTTATAAATACCCAGGGCTCGCAAAAACCGAGTGCAGCTGGAAAAAAAATATATTTACGCGAAATTGCCAGGCGCTGAAGACACCGAAGATGTTGTGCATTCGAATGAGTGATGCGGGTATAAATAAATGTGTTAGATTATTGAGAGACGAAGAAAAAAAATTTGATTATGCTTGATGCATTTCTATTTTATTGATTTGTGTTCCTGAGGGGAGATAAGAGGAGACAATGTTGGTAACCACTTCAGCTGTCTGTCGTGTCCTCGCGGTGGTACGTGAGGTAACGAAGAGAATAAACACACAAGGGACAGGAAAGATAGTGTGGACGGGTGATCGCAGAGTGCAGGTGAAGGAATTCGCGGATTTTTTGTGGATTTTTTGTGGATTTTTTGCCTCCGAATGGAAGCATTGTAATCGTTGCAATTTAAGGGTGCCAAGTGAATTTGAAAAAAGATTCAAAAAAGATTTTTTCTTTCCCTCCATCATTGGAGAAATATGTATTCATCCATCCGATGAAATTTCAAACCCGCAAGCGGAACTAGACATCGAGAAAATAAATGCGGAAAATCCTCTATTTCGCGTGACGAACCTCGAGAAAGCATGGGATCAAATGGGTACGGCGGGTTGAAATATCTCTCTTATTCACCCCGGTACCCCATTGTTTTTTGTCGCCATCACATTGAACACATCATTCCCCATGTCTTCAAATTTTTTCAAATTTTTCTTGAGTTCCTAGGGGATTGAAACGTTCAATTTAATCGAAACTCCATAAGAGGCCGTGTATAAGACTGATTTTGTTTATTTAATTTCTCGATATCCATAAGTTCTAAAATTTTAAAATTGTCACCGATGTTCACCATCTGGCTAATACTATTAATTTTAAAAATTATAACTTTGTTGGTGAATGTCAATTTTCAAGGTCATCGCCAAATTCACTTGGGACCCTTAAAGTAGCTCTACTATTACGGTAAATTCAAAGATTATGGAAAACTGCAAAAAAATTGCAGAAAACTCGATTAGATTCGGAATCCTAATTTTTTTCTCTATTTAATTATCGTTTTCGTTTTGGTTTTTCAAAGAAATGTTTAAAAATCGGGATTTAGCCCAGTGTCTTATGTGAAAATCAACATTTCCATTGTAATCAAAGATTAAAATCAGGATTTTTTTATTAGATGTGACAAAATCAAGAATTTTTTTTGACACCTCATAAAAAATACTCCACCGTTTTGCAACCAAGTTTTATTATTTATTTATAAGAGGAAAATGTTTGAAGAAATATCAATATTTTGCGAAATTTAATTTAGATAATACTGACTGGGTATGAATAATTGTCCCGAAAAATCGTGAAGTTCCTCAGCAATTAAATGCAAAAAAACTTCTCACATTCCCTCGAGTTTTCTAGAATTCCGATAGATGGCACTGCCCATAAGGACCTTTCCCAAATGCCCCCCTCCCCCATATTGAAACCATAGACGAATCCACGTCAAAATAATTTTAAAAAAAAAACATGAAACCGCTTGAATTCTGAAAAGAACTCAATCATTCATATTCCCCTAAACTCCCCGATTCATTCTCTGCCCTCACTTCCATTGAAACCAGTTGACACAATAATACTTCCCAATGAGTCACGGAACAAAGGACAATAGCATCATGAATACCATCAAAGAACGGGAGATTAGGATTCACAATCAATGCAGGCTTTTCCCATAATCACTTCGTGGAAGACCCGCCGTATTTTCCATAACTGCTTCAATAAATTAGTACATCTGAGAGAAATAACGCAGTACAAAGGAGCCTTGGCCCCATGATGAGTCCCACTCTCGACTCACAGGAAGCGATACCGTCCTGCCATGAATGGAAACGATAAACACACTCCCCTCGCTCTCTCTCTCTCTTCTGTGTACAAACACATGAACCCAGCGTTTTCCGACGATTAGATATATTATAAATGGCTTCCAGTTTCCAGTGCATGAATTGAAACACTAGGTTTCGTGGTAAATGTTATATGAGAATAGAGGAATAATGAGTGCGCTGGGCATCATTGAGCGCTCGGTCTTCGACCCACGCCATTCCTCCAATCGCCATTGGATTTACTGGTAAAACGGAATAATTACTGAATATGAGCCATTGTTCGATACACCCACGTGAGAGTTTTTATTGTTCGAGGATATGTGCAGCACTAATCGGGGTACGTGAGAGAGGTCTGAGTATTGTAATTGATTCTGGGGGTTTTCGAGCCACTACACTGAGAGGAAAACAGCAACGTTCTCAAACAAGTCTTACTTGTGCCAGGAAAATAGTTTTTTGAAAATGATCAGAAAAGGATTTTTTTGTGCCAAACATGCAGAGAGCAAATCGGCTTTTCAATAGAACCAATTTACTGTTGCTTATGCAATCTTCGAAGAACTATTTGACTCTAATTTTTTTCGTTCAGAAACTGCACTGTTAAAAAATTTTGACTAAAGTTTCCAGGCTTTAGTGTTGAAATATGAAACAAGTGACGGTTTCATTGAAATTTCAGGGAATTTTACCATTGAAAATTCGTGGTTTTCGTGGAAAATTCATGGAAATTTTAAATTTCAGTTAAATTATTCCATGAAAATTAATGGAAATTAGGAAAATTCAAGCAAAAATGTGCGTGAATTTTCAATGTTTTGAAATTTCAGAGCAATTTCTTATTGAATTATCATGTTTACATTGAAAATTCATGGAAATTTCGGAATCTTCATGTTTCTTCCACTGAAAAATCAGGAATTTCCTTGAATTTTCAGGGAAACTTGAAATTTCATAGACTTTTTTCCGTTAAATTGAATTCAGGTTCATTTTCTGGAAAATTCAGTTAAATTTTTTTAACAGTGTGGACCTTCCATCATTTAAATTACTGTAAATGAATGCATTTATTCATTCCAACAATGATAACTCACAATTAACAACAAGAATCATGAAATTGGAAGAACTTTATTTCCTGAAATCAATAAAGTGATTTGGAAATGATTTACAATTTAAACAATTCGGTATATTCAATGGAAAATCGAGAGAATTGTAGGTGCGGAACCCTAGGAATTGTCGAGGTATAATATAAAAGGGCGTACGAAGGGCGATGCAGGAAGGGGTGAGGGATGCGGTAGGTTAGGAGAGTCTCGTGTTCTGGCACATCGAGGATCGTATATAACCCATCCAACGTGGGTTTTACTGCATATTGGAGCTATAACCCCAGCGTTTATGATGGAGCCCTTCCTTTTAGTGGATGCCGGAGCTTGTGAGAAAGTAGCAAACCACCCTCCCACCCACATCCCACCAGCTTTGAAGATGAAATATTATTCTCACCGCTGCGCCCTGCAGGGACTGCACTTTTTTAATGTCACTATTCAAGTAATTCTCGCCTCTCCCCATGCGAAGGATTAAATGTATTATTTTCAGGACTGCGGTTATGTTCGTCTTGTAGAAATGTACCTTTTCATCACGCTGTGACGAAAAGTGAACTTTTCGGCTCCGCGTGCCTAAAAGTTCAATTTCCGCCACATTATGATGAAAAATATTGTTCGTAACTCGTGAAAAAATGTTTTTTGCACTCGTTATGAAATATACTATTTTGTCACTCTGGCAGTAAGACCAGAACCCTTCCTGGACAGACTGATAGACTGATTCATTTATTCCAAACGAGATTCGTTAAAGTAGCTCTACCTTTATGGTAAATTCAAAGATTATTGAAAACTGCAAAAAAATTGCAGAAAACTCGATTAGATTCGGAATTCTAATTTTTTTCTCAATTTAATTATCGTTTTGGTTTTTCAAAGAAGAAATGTTTAAAAATCAGGATTTAACCCAGTGTCTAAAGTGAAAATCAACATTTCCATTGTAATCAAAGATTAAAATCTGAATTTTTTTTCATTAGATGTGAAAGAATCAAGAATTTTTTTAACACCTCATAAAAAATAATCCATCGTTTTGCAAACAAGTTTTATTATTTATTTAGATGAGGAAAATTTTTGAAAAAATATCAATATTTTGCGTGTTCCGTGTATTTTGCCATTTTGAGAAAAAAAAAATTTTCAAAGAAATGATGTATTTATGATTAAACGAGTAACTTTGAACTTTCAACTAATAACTAATATCAGTATAAAACGAGAAAAGGGAAAACATTATTCAAAAATTGATTTTCATTCGGTGCGAAAATTTGACATCTAGAGGTCAAACAGAGATTTTGACATAGTCGAATTTTTAAGGAATTTTAATTTTTGATCGGTGCAAAGATGCACAGAACAAAAAGTGTTTAAATGTTTGACATGGTGGAAAGTAGGAATTCCAATTTTTTGAGATTTTTTCTCAACAACGTTTCAGCGTAAAAAATCAAAAATCGAGACAGAACGACGCTCGTGCCATGACGCGACCGATCGAGGGTTAAACCTCCTTGAGACATCTCATATTATATGATGAACCCTCACTTAGATCAACGGGTGTCCCCAAACGCCACCTTTCCTTCTGAAGGCATGTTAATTTAAATATTAAATTTATTAAGGTATTCTCAACTACTACTCGACTAGTCTCAGATCCGATCAATTAGCCCCTCATGTATAGATATTCCAAATTTTTATTTTTTTCCTCATTGAAGTAGTTTTGAAAAAAATTGCGAGCTAATAAAAAACGTTTGCTAAGTAGTACTTTTTTAAAAATGAATTTTTGAAAAATCACGCCTGAAAAAAAAGGCGTTATCCCCCCTATTTCATTATTTCCAAAAAATGTTATCACCAATCGGTAGCAAATTGTTTGAAGATTTTTGCGAGTTAAAAAAAATCGTCAATGCACTCCTATTATTGTGTAAATTAACAATTCCAATTTCAACTGAAAACCAGAGTTGATGACCAGAGTTTGTAGCAGAGATGTCAGACTAGATATGAACGTTTTTTTTGGCTCAAATGAAAGAGCGGGTCGAGAAATGGCGTGCAGAAGTCTTTAAAGATGACAAATCTCTCTAAAGATGATATCTGTTTTCAATTGAAAAGCAGAGTTGTGACATCACTGTCTAGGAGGACAATGGGGTCTAGGAGTATGTATAGAACATTGGGGTCTAGGAGTCTCCCCTGGTTCAAAACCATCTTTAGAGGTCCTAGCACGCCATTTCTCGACCCGCTCTTTCGTTTGAGCCCAAAAAAACATTCATATCTTGTCTGACATCTTTGCTACAAACTCGGGTCTTCAACTCGGGGCTTCAATTGAAGTGGGGGGCTAATTGATCGTATCTTCGACCCAATTTTTCCAATTTCCGTATTTTAAATTCCAAATCGAGTCACTAGCGCCATCTGAAGAAGTCCCCAGCTACTTCTTCCACCAATTGAAATCTGAATTTCAAGTGATCTATAAAATAAAACCGTAATTATCTCTTCAGATATCCCTCTCAACTGAACAAATTCTCATCCCCTCACTTTTAACCCTTTCGTAAATGACAAATGAAAAAAATACTGTCGACAAAATCGATCAAATCGAAAACCCTCGGCGCACCCGTCGATAATAAAACCCTCTCCGCTCTATTACCCAACAGTCGATAAACCAAAAAAATTCCGCAGATGTCGCGTCACCAAAATTCCCCAAAAAGTGCCGACATCTCCGTCTGCCATGTTGAATTGCATTGTCATTGGCAGCGGAGGATTTTTCGGAGTGTAAACTCGAGTGCGTGTGGCGAATATCACCCCCAAAACCGACAAAATTCCCGATAAATCGACACTGCATTCTCCAAAAAATCCAACAGCCAAGAGAGCCGAGATCTCCCGTCTGTATGTGGCATTGAGCTGATCGAATAATCCGGGGAATAATCAGGTGGTAAATAGTAATCATGTCGGGCGGTGCGTTGTTCAGCAATAATGCGGTGCGAGGTAGCAGTAAGAATCTAGTCGAATTCAAAGCCGGGAAGATGACTGTCAAGGGAAAGATGGTTTATCCGGACACGAGAAAGGGACTGCTCTACGTTTTTCAGTCTGACGATTCGCTCATGCACCTCTGCTGGAAGGATCGGACTTCTGGAACTGTTGAAGACGTAACGCAATGCCTGAGGCGTTAATTGCCCCTCCAACTGCAGTTTGATGTGATTTTTAATGACCATTTGTTGTTGCAGGATTTAATCATCTTTCCGGATGACTGTGAGTTCAAACATGTGTCGCAGTGCAAGACTGGACGAGTGTATCTCCTGAAATTCAAACTGTCGAGCAAGAAGTTCTTCTTTTGGCTGCAGGTGTGCCCAATGGCTCCTTTGATTTAAACTATTTAGGGGCGGGTGGGGCAGTATGGATGCCAGATTTATAGCGTTTTCGATTTAGGTTGCTCTACGCCGGAGTGAGGTACCCTACGCCGGAGTAGAGTAGAACTAAATCGAACATAACAGGGGGCAATTTGAAATATTTACAGTAAAATGAATAAACATGTCAAAAGAGGAGGATAGTATTCATAAAAAGGTAATGGTCAATAGTATATCTAATAGTTTATTAGTTTCTGACAAATATCCTTCTCCTTTGTCACTTTGATTAATTTTTCTGCAAATATTCGAATATTTAAATCGAAAATGCTATTAAATAATCAGCTGAATTGGACTTGATTTTTGAGTGTAGAGATTTTAGCTTTTGCCTTCACCCCGGAAATGAAAAATCGTAATTTCGTGAAATGTCGACGCTTCATGGCGAGTACATTGAGAGAAAAATGACAGTTCTCAAACAAGTCTTACTTGTGCCGAGAAAATAGCTTTTTGAAAATTATAAAAAAAGGATTTTTTTTTGGGCCAAACATGCATAGAGTGCGCTGGAATGAAAAATTTTTGTCGCAAAATAGATTTAGATGTTCAAAAAAAATTGCATTCTCTGTAGACGCACGAAATGTCATTTCTAGCACTACTCCTTCGTTATTCGATACTTCCATACGTATTTTGCTCCCGAAAAATCTTTGTTTTATGCGAAACAAGGGATAGTAGTTTTTCGTTTCGACTGTCTAATAATCACAGACAACAAATGAACCCTTAAATGAAACAATAATAATGATATGATAGTAATCTTGTAACTTAGGGATAAAATATTTGTTGATAAATTGTCCTCTGTATGAGATATTTTCATCCTGAAAAGGCACCGTCTGGTGTGAATTATCCGCCTCTTGAGCCAAATATTTCGTTGCTGTCGAAAGCAGAACAATTATTCATGTTTGAGACTTTCAAATTCGAATCAAATAAATTCTTTTTTGGCAATTTTCAACTAGCGATTTTGTTGGCCCAAACAAGACTTGTTTGACAACGTGTTTGTTTTTCTCTTAGTGTAGAAGCTCACCATATTATGAAGCTGGAACTAGCGAAAGATTCGACAGCAGAAAATTTGTTTGAGGTAAATCTAGGGATGTACAAGTGGTTTTAAATAATGTACAAAATCTTTCGCACTTGAAAGACATTTGACTCGCCTACATACCCCCAAAATTGAATTTTCTGCTGACGAATATTCAACTAGTTTCAGCTTCATCCCCATATTTTCTCCTATAAATCACCTGCAAATTATTTATCGAATTCCCCCTCCTGCAGGACCTCAAGACTGACAAAGATGAGGAGCACTGCAGGAAAATCAACGAGGTCCTCAACAACCCCCCGACCCCGGGCTCCCAGAGAAGTGGAGGGGCCAATCCCGATGGCGACCTGCAGAATCTTCTCAACAACATGTCCCAGCAGCAGTTGATGCAGCTGTTCGGGGGAGTGGGTCAGATTGGGCTTGGAAATCTCCTTGGAACAATGAGAGATCGTCCCAGCAACACGAGGACAAGCACCACCACTGCCTCCACACCAGTGACCACCAGTGCCACGAGACCACCAGCAGCTCAGACCCCAGCGCCTGCCAGTGTCACAGAAACCCCGAGGTCGTCCTCGGGCGGCACTCCCAAAAATAATTCCGGGTCTAAGCCACCAAGTTCTATGACCCTTCTCGAGAGAACTCCCACTCTCATGAGTGACCCACATCTCTTCGATCTCCAGAGACATCTCTGGAATATTTCTACACCTCCAGGGGCTGAACCTGTTGTTCAGGTATAAAATTGTTTGATTATTTTGGTTTCATTCGTTTTGAGGGATTTAGTTGCTCCAATTTAATTAAAAACAAATCGAGGGTGAGGAGTTGATTAATTTTCTTCATTTTTACTTGATAATAATCTATTGAAATTTTTAATTTTCTGTTCATTTATGAAAGAGAATTAATAATTTAATTAATATAGTCAATTGTGGGAATATTTTGGTTTCATTTATTTTGAGAAACTGAGTTGCATCAATTGATATGTAAAAATCGAGATTGAGGAATTGATTAACTTGCTTCATTTTTATTTGATATGAATCTAGTGGAATTTTTTAAAATCCCGTTCTTGATGGGGACATGACAGAGAATTAGTAATTTGCTTAATACTTTTGAGAATAGATTGAAGTGATGGAGAATCATTTCATTATCTTCATTACGGAGAATATTACTTAATGATCTAGAGAATGAGTGACTTTAAGAGGATATATCATGGGATATTTTTGGATAGGATTTTTATTTTTGGTACAGATTCCTTTTCAAATATCTCTAAACTTTGTAATTTTTTAGCAAAAAAAATGACAATTTTTTCTAGAAAAGAAAATACTTTACATTATCTTCAAAACTCAGTCATTACTCCAATAATTTCATGATAAACTGAGATATCAGTCATATTGACATCAGCAAATTAAATCAGAAACCTTTCAACTGTTTCATGCAATCATTTGTATTGATTCTACAGAAATACCAAAATTATCTCAAAAATGATAATTCCTCTCCTCACAAAACCGTAAAGCCTCATCTTCACATAAAAATAATCAAAAGTTGAAGAATTTTTATCCTAAAATCCTCTATTTTTCAATTGGAGTAACTACCTAAGCCCTCTATATTCTCAATGTCACCGATAAGATTAGCCTTCACTATCCACTGTCAAGAGTGAGATACCATTAATACCATTGATACAATTGCCCTGCCATTACCCCACGTGCAAAGCCCTCCTCCGACTTGACGAGACGCACCCCAGAAGACAGATCGTTTCGTATCACAACAAAATAAACAAAAATGCGGAGAAATATTGCAAGTGCAGACGGAAAATAATGTCGCGGCGTCGATGATCGATCGCTACCAGAAAATTATCGTCGGTATCAGTGCAGTATCAGCCGGAGGAATATAAAAAATAATAGCGTTCAAATTGTGATTCCAATCCTCCAATATTAATATCGATCGTTGCTGAGTGCATATCGAGGAGTTTTCTCACTAGATAAAGAATAAATTCCCGAGACATTGTATTGTGAACAAATACTGCGTTGTGGAATGCTGCGGTTCGAACTCGAGTACTAAAAAATATTAATCGATTGAAACGGAATGAATGACGGGAAAATCGATGGGGGAGAATCAAGAGAACATTTTGTCGGGAATTTGTGAACACTTTGCGATATAAATTGACAATTAAGGAAGTGAATTCAACTGGAAGTGTCTCTAATTAGTTGAGAATCAATTAAAGTGAAGATTATTAATCAATATGAAAACAGTCTGAATGGATATTGATTGATTCAGAGGAAAATCTTTCGCATTTTTGATGCTTTGAATAAAAAAGTGCTGGATGAATAATGAGAAAATCGATAAGAAAAGGAAGATAAGAATCGATAAGAAATTGAGAGAATATTTGCAGGATTTTATGAACATTTTGCGGTAAATTGAAAGTTATAGAAGTGAATTTAACGAGAAGCGTCTCCAGTCAGTTACGAATTAGTTAAAATAGAGATTACTAATTAATATGGAAACAATCGAACTGACATTGATAATTAGTTAATTAGGAGGAGAATTGCGAGTGTTTTATGCTGCGATCACCAAGCGAAAAAGATTTTTGATGTTTGGTATGAAAAAAGTGCTGAATGATCGAAGAGACAATCGATGGACGAAAATTGCAAGAACGTTTACGAGAATTTATGAATATTTTGCGGTGAAAATTGAAAATTAAAGAAGTGAATTTAACTAGAAGTGACTCGGGTCACTTACGAATCAAGTGAAACAGAGACAAATCAATCTGGAAACAATCTCCACTATTTTATAATTAAATCAACAATAGATAGACTTCATTTATGTTTTCCATTAAAAAAAAGTGTTCCAATGGAGGAGATTAGAGAACTTCAGCGTTGGATCAACAACAATGAAGTTTGATAGACTTTTTGATCAGTACTATATTGAGTAATATATTGATAATTTTAAGGAGTTTGTCAATTATCGATCAATTTCAATTGTTTGGAGCGGAATGAATGAATGAATGAATCGTCGTGTCGTTTCGAGAAAAAAAAAAGTAGTAGAGATCAATCATTGGATTCCTCAATATTAAGAGAATTTGAACGTTACATTGATCAAGGCTTCACATATAATCATAAAAATTAAAAAGTACAAAACAAATTGATAATATGGGACTGTCAATTATCCATTAAGTAAATCTCAAAAAACCTAAACTATCGAGTCATAAAACAATTTCGAATATTTAATTGATGATTAAGGTAGTAATTGAAAATTGTAGAGAAATATTAACTAATTGACTAGTTGAAAATTATCAGTCATCAATTATTAATTAATGATTATGGTTATCGATCAATTTCAATCGTTTTGAGCGGAATGAATGAGTGAATAGGTCGTGTCGTTTCGAGTGAAAAAAAAGTAGCAGAGATGGCCATCAAACATTGGATTCCTCAATATTAAGAGAATTTGAACGTTACATTGATCAAGGGTTCACATATAATCATCAAAATTTAAAAATATAAAACAAATAATGTGGAACTGCCAGTTATCCATTAAGTAAATTTCAAAAAACCTAAACTATCGATTGATGAAACAATTTCGAATATTCAATTGATGTTTAATGTAGTAATTGAAAATTGTAGAGAAATATTAACTAATTGACTAGTTGAAAATTATCAGTCATCAATTATTAATTATTAATGATTATGGTTATCTCTGGAAAGTGGATATTTTGTTAGACAAGTCGATGGAAAAAATAGTGATACCGGAATTTATCGTGAAACTGATGGGCATGAAATTTACCTGGTTGACTGATATCCTCACACTGGTAACATGCTGGGGAAGTAAACGTGGTGTACGTATTGTATGTTGTTCACGGTCGGCTACAGCAAAGCTTATTGTCCGACAGAGGGGCGTAGCGACTGAGCTGACGAATACCATCCCAGCGGCGATTACGGCAACGGAAAGCCTGGAACGGACAATGAGCAAGCACTTGCCACCCGGTGACAGTCTGTGTACCACGCTATCGTCCCCACAGTTCTCCCAGGCGCTATCAATGTTCTGGTCTGCTTTGCAGTCGGGCCAAGCCAGCCCAGTTGTACGACAATTTGGACTTGGGGCTGATGCAGTCAATGCAGCTGCCACTGGTAATCTTGAGGAGTTTGTCAGTGCTCTCGAGGGCGAGGGCAAGTCAGGGGCCGCTGGACAAGCTGGCGAGACCGAGGAGAAGAAGGCTGAGGCTAAGGGCGAGGGAGCACCCAGCAGCGAGAAGAAGGACGATGGGGAGGATCCCATGGCACTCGATTGAGGAGGTTTTTTTTGGCTTTTTTGGGGAGGAGAGTTCGATTTTTTGGAGGAGCTTTCGTTATTATTCGATAATGGTTTTTGATCGTATGGATTAATAAATGAGATTTGAAAGATTTTTCAAGGCGTTTGTCCCTCTTTTTGTTACTACCATTTCTCTGAATGAATTTATTAAGATTTAGGATTTAAGGAATTTTACTATAGAGGCGGTCCTTGTTCTCAGAAAGATTGAGGCTGTTGAAATTGTGCGCGAATTTACTGTCAATACTTGTTGGAATATTTTGGCAAGTGACAGTCCAGGGGAATTTCAAAGGAATATCGTAATTAAAAATTCAGAATTTGATGAAAAATCAATGGAGGCTGGAAATTTTAGTTGAATTATTCTAGGAAGTTTAATAGAAATTGAGGAAATTTTAAGTTTGACAAAAAGAAATTAATCTGCAAGACAAGTTTACTAAAACCTACTAAACTTGTACAACTGGGTTAAGCAAGCTCAGTTGTACAACAATTTGGACTTGGGCTGATGCTGTCAATGCTGCCACTGGTAATCTTGAGGAGTTTGTCGCTGGACAAGCTGGCGAGACCGAGGAGAAGAAGGCTGAGGCTAAGGGCGNACGGAATGAATGAGTGAATAGGTCGTGTCGTTTCGAGTGAAAAAAAAGTAGCAGAGATGGCCATCAATCATTGGATTCCTCAATATTAAGAGAATTTGAACGTTACATTGATCAAGGCTTCACATATAATCATCAAAATTTAAAAATATAAAACAAATAATGTGGAACTGCCAGTTATCCATTAAGTTAATCTCAAAAACCCTAAACTATCGATTGATAAAACAATTTCGAATATTCAATTGATGATTAATGTAGTAATTGAAAATTGTAGAGAAATATTAACTAATTGACTAGTTGAAAATTATCAGTCATCAATTATTAATTATTAATGATTATGGTTATCTCTGGAAAGTGGATATTTTGTTAGACAAGTCGATGGAAAAAATAGTGATACCGGAATTTATCGTGAAACTGATGGGCATGAAATTTACCTGGTTGACTGATATCCTCACACTGGTAACATGCTGGGGAAGTAAACGTGGTGTACGTATTGTATGTTGTTCACGGTCGGCTACAGCAAAGCTTATTGTCCGACAGAGGGGCGTAGCGACTGAGCTGACGAATACCATCCCAGCGGCGATTACGGCAACGGAAAGCCTGGAACGGACAATGAGCAAGCACTTGCCACCCGGTGACAGTCTGTGTACCACGCTATCGTCCCCACAGTTCTCCCAGGCGCTATCAATGTTCTGGTCTGCTTTGCAGTCGGGCCAAGCCAGCCCAGTTGTACGACAATTTGGACTTGGGGCTGATGCTGTCAATGCAGCTGCCACTGGTAATCTTGAGGAGTTTGTCAGTGCTCTCGAGGGCGAGGGCAAGTCAGGGGCCGCTGGACAAGCTGGCGAGACCGAGGAGAAGAAGGCTGAGGCTAAGGGCGAGGGAGCACCCAGCAGCGAGAAGAAGGACGATGGGGAGGATCCCATGGCACTCGATTGAGGAGGTTTTTTTTGGCTTTTTTGGGGAGGAGAGTTCGATTTTTTGGAGGAGCTTTCGTTATTATTCGATAATGGTTTTTGATCGTATGGATTAATAAATGAGATTTGAAAGATTTTTCAAGGCGTTTGTCCCTCTTTTTGTTACTACCATTTCTCTGAATGAATTTATTAAGATTTAGGATTTAAGGAATTTTACTATAGAGGCGGTCCTTGTTCTCAGAAAGATTGAGGCTGTTGAAATTGTGCGCGAATTTACTGTCAATACTTGTTGGAATATTTTGGCAAGTGACAGTCCAGGGGAATTTCAAAGGAATATCGTAATTAAAAATTCAGAATTTGATGAAAAATCAATGGAGGCTGGAAATTTTAGTTGAATTATTCTAGGAAGTTTAATAGAAATTGAGGAAATTTTAAGTTTGACAAAAAGAAATTAATCTGCAAGACAAGTTTACTAAAACCTACTAAACTTGTACAACTGGGTTAAGCAAGCTCAGTTGTACAACAATTTGGACTTGGGCTGATGCTGTCAATGCTGCCACTGGTAATCTTGAGGAGTTTGTCGCTGGACAAGCTGGCGAGACCGAGGAGAAGAAGGCTGAGGCTAAGGGCGAGGGAGCACCCAGCAGCGAGAAGAAGGACGATGGGGAGGATCCCATGGCACTCGATTGAGGAGGTTTTTTTTGGCTTTTTTGGGGAGGAGAGTTCGATTTTTTGGAGGAGCTTTCGTTATTATTCGATAATGGTTTTTGATCGTATGGATTAATAAATGAGATTTGAAAGATTTTTCAAGGCGTTTGTCCCTCTTTTTGTTACTACCATTTCTCTGAATGAATTTATTAAGATTTAGGATTTAAGGAATTTTACTATAGAGGCGGTCCTTGTTCTCAGAAAGATTGAGGCTGTTGAAATTGTGCGCGAATTTACTGTCAATACTTGTTGGAATATTTTGGCAAGTGACAGTCCAGGGGAATTTCAAAGGAATATCGTAATTAAAAATTCAGAATTTGATGAAAAATCAATGGAGGCTGGAAATTTTAGTTGAATTATTCTAGGAAGTTTAATAGAAATTGAGGAAATTTTAAGTTTGACAAAAAGAAATTAATCTGCAAGACAAGTTTACTAAAACCTACTAAACTTGTACAACTGGGTTAAGCAAGCTCAGTTGTACAACAATTTGGACTTGGGCTGATGCTGTCAATGCTGCCACTGGTAATCTTGAGGAGTTTGTCGCTGGACAAGCTGGCGAGACCGAGGAGAAGAAGGCTGAGGCTAAGGGCGAGGGAGCACCCAGCAGCGAGAAGAAGGACGATGGAGAGGATCCCATGGCACTCGATTGAGGGGTTTTTTTGGCTTTTTGTGGGGAGGAGAGATCAATTTTTTACAATCAGACATTTTACAATGATATTATTATCTAAACTTTTCAGGTCTGAACTTGAATCTTGATACTGAACCGTTAGAAAACATTTAAAAAATCTGAAAAAAATTAGAAAGTTTACTTTTGAGGGGAGATTGATGAAATAATTGAAAAATTGCAATTTTTGAACATTACAAGTATTTTCTGTAAATAATTTATAAATAATCAATTTCTCACCGTGAAAATGATTTTTTTTCGGGATCGTAAAAAATTCCTTCATATTAAGAATTTTATCAGAAATCGATTTCATGCGTAAAAAAATAGTAATTCTGTGCAAAATGTAATTTTAATGACGCTGAATATTCATCATGTTTTTCAATTTTTTCTCACGCAATTCAATCGTTAAATTTGATGATCGAAAATTGTTGAATCTACACTGAGAGAAAAACAACAAAGTTCTTAAACAAGTCTTACTTGTGCCAAGAAAATAGTTTTTTGAAAATTATTAAAAAAGGATTTTTTGGGCCAAACATGCAGAGAATGCGCCCAAATGAAAAATTTTTGTCGCAAAAATAGATTTAGTAGTTCAAAAAAAATTGCATTCTCTGTACACGCAAGAAATGTCATTTCTAGCACTACTCCTTCGTTATTCGATACTCCCATACGTATTTTGCTCCCGAAAAATCTTTGTTTTACGCGAAACAAGGGATAGTAGTTTTTCGTTTCGGCTGTCTAATAATCACAAACAAATGAACCCTTAAATGAAACAATAATAATGATATGATAGCAATCTTGTAACTTAGGAATAAAATATTTGTTGATAAATTTTCCTCTATATGAGATATTTTCATCCTGAAAAGGCACCGTCTGGTGTGAATTATCCGCCTCTTGAGCCAAATATTTCGTTGCTGTCGAAAGCAGAACAATTATTCATGTTCGAGACTTTCAAATTCGAACCAAACAAATTCTTTTTTGGCAATTTTCAACTAGCGATTTTGTTGGCCCAAACAAGACTTGTTTGACAACGTGTTTGTTTTTCTGTCAGTGTATTATGTAGTTTTTACCAAACCGCAAAAGATAGGTACTTGGATATCCCTAAAAAAAAAATCGAGCGTCCCAAAACATTGATTCCCGATTCAGAGTACGTGAACTTGTAACGAGGGGATGGCGGGTGGGTGAGGGCTGAAACAACCTTGGTGACCTTGAACTAAACATGCGTGAATCGTCAATTATGCGTGCAAGAACCTCGTGGACATCTCCCACTAAAAAAAAAAACCATCATCCAACTCGAGTGATAACGCCCCCTCCCCCCCTTAATCGCCCCAGAAGTTCATTACCCTTGACCTTGAGACACTGTTCAAGGAATCCAGGCTTTTCCATCCGGAAAAACCGTTCGTCCCGTCGGCCCCAGGGACGAGCGCAGGCGCAATTGACTCACTGGAGTCTCGTGTGGCGGGAAAAATTTCTGTCCAATCACTGGACTTTGTTTACGACGCACAAACGCACGATTGGCGGACAGCAATAATCGATATAGGACATTGCCGCCAACATTTTCCGATGATAGAGTCTCAAGGTCGCGTCAGGTGATCAATGATAACTAGGTGAAATTGAATTTTAGGGGCGGGCAATTGATTTCAGGTGGTTCTGGGGTTCTTTGTGGCTTTTTTTCATTGAGATTGAGATTTCGTCAGTGGCGGGAGGGAAATCGATGGCCCCGCGGTGCCAAGCAGCACCAGATGTTTGCGTGGCTAATTCGCGGGGAGTTTCTATTGGAGGATTGGGAATGATATCATCCAGGAACGGATGTTTAGTGTGGTATCATAAACAAACAAGTGGGGAGGATGAGAAATGCTGGAAAATTACTTTTTTTGTGGATTTATGGCTTCGACGATTTTTGTGGATTTTCCTCGTTTCCCAGTGGGAATTAATGTAGAATAAACATAATGTTAATTTTGAAGATGAAAATCGGAAATAAATTCTGAACGGAAGTTAATATAAATAGAAACATTCCGGTGGAGTTCGTGCTCAATCGGCAGTCTTGTATTATTGATAATAATTAATATAGTACTTTGACTCTGTAAGACAAAAATAATTTATTATGATAATTGATTGTTTATTGGGACAAGAGATTGATTCCAATCATTTTGGGGATTTATTCTGATAATGTTGATTGATAAATGATCGGAATTAAGTGATTTGTGATGAATTGTGAATGTTTATCGTATTGTACTGATTATGTAGGCATGAGAGTTTGTTTTGAAATTTGGAAAAAAATTGTTTTGAAAATGTTGAATTCTGATTTGGGTTTGAAAGATTGAGAGACGTAATTAATTGAATTGATATTGGTAATACGTGTATGTGTAACCTTCATGTTCAGTGGTAAGGGGAAATCATTCCGGGGAAAATGATTCAGGGGGAATTTTTTCCGAGGAAATTTTTTCCGGGGAATTTTTTTCGGGGGAAAACAATCCGGAAGCCTACTGATAGCGATGGCTGTGTTGCTAAAGTGTAGGATTGGCAGAATTTGTGACACTCTGAATCTCCCGGTTTCATTGTCGAGCGGGAGTCTCGCAAGCGACGACTGTACGAGGACAGGTTTTTCGCTGAAGTCAACTATTCCATGAACATGAACCGAAATTGAGAAATTCCAAGTGAATGTATTCTTAAACTCGTCAATTAATCGAAAAAGTGTGGAATTCTCCTGAATTCCCCCTGAAACTCACAAATTCATAAATTTCCCCCCTAAAAAAATTCCATCCCCTGGAAATCCCCCTAAAACTTTCCTCAAAATCCCAATTTTTCAAATGAGCAACAGAAATTAGGATGTCTACTATTCCATGAAAATTGACAGAATTCAGGAAATTTCTAATAAACATATTCTTGAACTTTTCATTCCATCGGAAATTCATGTTATGATTTAAAATCCTGAATTCTGAAATTCTCGTTTTCTTTTGTCACAGAAAACATAAAATTCCACTGAATTCCCTCCAAAGTTCAAAATTTCATAAAGTTTCATAATATTTGTATTCTTCAATTAATCGTAATTGGCTACTGACTATTCATGTTATGATTTAAAATCCTGAATTCTGAAGTTTTTGTCTTCTTTCGTCCCAAAAAATTTAGAATTCCCCTGAATTCCCGCTCAAGTTCAAAATTTCATAATGTTTCATAATATTTGAGCCCTTCAATTGATCGACAATTCACCGTAATCGGCCACTGACTATTCATGTTATGATATAAAATCCTGAATTCTGAAGTTCTCGTATTCTTTCGTCTCAAAAAATTTAGAATTCCCCTGAATTCCCGTTGAAGTTCAAAATTTCATAATATTTCATAATATTTGAACCCTTCAATTGATCAACAATTAATCGTAATCGGCCACTGACTATTTATGTTATGATATAAAATCCTGAATTCTGAAGTTCTCGACTTCTTCCGTCTCAAGAAATATGGAATTCCCCCTGAAGGTCAAGATTTCATCATATTTCATAATATTTGAACCCTTCAATTGATTGTCAATTAATCGTAATCGGCCACTGACTATTCATGTTATGATTTAAAATCCTAAATTCCGAAATCCTTGTATTTTTCCGTCTCAAGAAACCCGGAATTCCCCCTGAAGTTCAAAATTTCATAATATTTCATAATATTTGAACTCTTCAATTAATCGTAATTGGCCACTGGATATTCATGTTACCATATAAACTCCTGAATTCCGAAATTCCCGTCTTCTTCCGTCTCAAAAACCACGGAATTCCCCTGAATTCCCCCTGAAACTCAAAATTTCATAACTTTGCCCCCTGAAATCCCTCCAAAACCCCCCCTAAATCCCCCGTTCCCCCCCAACCAACAGCAAGTAGAAACGGACGAGTCCACGATTCCCTCGATTTTCCCCCAACTAAACCCGTCACTGTCTCCCCACCCTCGCGCCTGCGCACACCCGCCGATTCCTCAGAATCGCACAAGTAGGTGGGGGATGACTCCCTCACTCATGGTGACCGAATGAATCCCTCCGCAAATTCCGCTGAAAATTCGTCACGGACTGTTCCGTGCATACGCGTCAACAGTAAACTAAAAAAAAAAAAATCTGTGCATCTCGCGTTTAAACAAAAACCCCATTCCCCCAAATCATCAGTGTCACATCAGCCCTGAATCAGCAATTGAAGCCCTGAAAGTTGAAAAAATATTTTGTTTTTGCGAAATGGCGCGTCAACGTACCGGTGTCATCATAAAATAAACACCTGGTAAATTAAATAATCATCCCTTGATAACAATTAATCATCCCCCATCCGACAATATTACCTCCCCCTCCCCTCCCCTCTCTTCATTCAAACCGAAATTTCCCTCTGATTTTTATTATTTTTTTTTTAATTCTCATTACTGTGACAGTAACGCTTGTGATACACCAAACGGTGAACAATAAAGCGACTCCGCTGGACATGGGTGAGGGGGCGGAGGGGGGCGGGGGGGCGAGTGAGGGGAGATACAGTAAAACGGATGGAACGTGCGTTAAAAGCAAGCGCGCGTATCAGAGTTGTGTGTGCGTTTCACGTAAAATGGCCAACCTTGACACTTGATTTCGTTTTTTTTTCTCGTGCAAACTTTTTTTTCTGGTGGGAGAGGAGTGAATGAGTTGCCGAACACATGGGCATGGGAATGGGTGACCTGAACAGGTGTCTCGGGTATTATTTTTTTGGGAGAATGATTGGGGGCTTTGTTGTGACGGTGCGCGGGACCGGAGGGCGGATTTCTCCCTTTTGCGGGATTTGCGCGGGGAGAGGGATTTTGGGGGACACTGTTAGAATTTTTCTGGAAATTGACCGATAGTTGCACTTGAATTTCCAATCGGAATTTAAATTCTTAAGGGTGAATTGTCTTTAGAACGTTATCTCGATAGTTTTTCTATTTTCATAGTGTAAAATATGTCAGAATTTCCGTGGGATTTTAGATCACGCAGGAGTCCCTAAAAATCGTGATTGTAAGGGAGGGTGGGGTAAAATGGACACTGGATTTTTTTAAAATTACTTATAACTCAGAAATAAATTTATCAATGGAGCTCAGTTTAGGCTCATCACAAAGGGCAAGAATTGTTTTTTGCATTGAAAAAAAAAATTATTAAATTTCATCGGCATTTCAAGCTGTCATTAACATTTTTAAAAAAGTCAAAAGTGTCCATTTTACCCCAACCTCCCCTGCAACCTGAAAAACAATTTTTGCCAGTGCCATCTAAAATTTAACAGGACATCGGCAATTTGTGGACAAATTACATGCTGTTTGCTGGGAATAAAAAAAAGTAGAAACAAAAATTAACATTTTCAAAGAGCGTTTTTAATGAAAACTAGGAAATAAGTCGGATAGAGAGGAAATAGTGAATGGATAATTTATTAGGGTAACTAATGATCTGACAGCCATTAGATACATCGAATTATTCATTTGCAATTTCCTCCCTGTTGGGTTTATTTCCCAATATTATTCAAAAATGCTCTTTTGAAAATGTTAATTTTTTTTCATATCATAATTTTTGGATACTCCAGGGCTATGTAAAAGTGAATAGCAAATGGAGGTCATTTCAAATTATCGAAATAAAAAAAAAAATCAAGATCACGTTGGAAAGATAATCCAGCCGAGCCTTAAATATACTGATCGAAATTTAAAACTAGTAAAATAATTGATAATCGAAATTTCCAATCGATAATGAATTAAATATTTAAAAATATGGAGCTATAAATTTTCTATTAAATATTCTAATCGAAATTAAAAACTAGTAAAATGATTGATAATTGAAATTTCCAATTGATGATGAATTAAATATTTAAAAGTATGGGACTATAAATCTTCTATTAAGGCCCGGCCGGATTATCTTCCGAAAACAAAAATGTTATCTCGATTGTTTTTCCATTTTCGTAATGTAAAATATATCACAATTTCCATTAGATTTTACATCTGAATGGCAAAAAACTGAATGGCAATTGAAGAATATTCATTGATTTGATTTTGAAAAGGAATGCTGAATGCTAGTTATTCACTTCCATAATTTCTAAACAAGACCTACTATTTATTATTAACAATGAAAAGCTAGAAGTTCAAGGAATCGGTCGAGGAATAACTTTGAATTTGTTTTTTTTTTTAAATTACATCCTGTGTTCGAATACTTTTTTAAACATTGAAGTTCTTCCTGTTTTTCTTTATATTGATTCGTTGGCGTGGGAAGTCTTCAGCAATTTTAGGGTGATACAATTACGAAGAAATGTTGATGAGAATGAATTCCACTGCTTCGATCTCTGCGCCATGTCAACATTGAGAATAAACACCTCAGACGTTTGTAAGGTTTAAATTGATACGAAAAAGGAGTGCTCAATGCATATCATTCCCTTCCATGATTGCGAATGTTGCGATTATTCTTGGGTTTAATAGAGCCATCGCGGTGGGAATTGATGCGGGAATTATGGGCGATTAGATAAGGAGTAATTGAATTATCGGGGTATTTTGTTTTAAAGATGCAGCTGGGAGCTTTGATTACTTGGATGGGGTGAATGAATGGGGAAAAGTATGCTCGGAGGAATGACACGTTTGGATGGAATAAACCTCCTTATTTAAAATTTTTCCGCTGAGGTGGGAGAAAATTGTATTTCGTGGAGAATTCGGTAGTGATTTGCAGGGGAATGATATTGAATTTCTTCGGTACAACCGATTGTCTCTTTTACAGTTCTATCTCTCCCCTCAGCCTTTCGATAAAATGTTAAGGATGTTCTACACCCTTTCTGCCAAAATTCACGTTTTCTTAATTTTTCTGGCAAACTTATGATGGAGTTGACGTGAAAAAATATAACGTTTTTGCGTTTTGTCATTATTTAATGACTGACGAAATTTTAAGGTGGTGCGAACATTTTCCTGCGTTTTCTCTAAACTTTTAAAAAGAATCACAAAACTGTAGAAAAAACGCATGAAAATTATCGCACCACTACGCAACTTCGTGAGCCATTAAAGAATGACAAACCACAAAATCGTTATATTTTTTCACGTCACTCCCATCGACAATTTGCCAGAAAAATGAAAACAATGTCAGCTTTGACTAAAAGGGTGTCGAACATCCTTAATAGAAAAATTTTATTTACACATACTTGAATGAATTTGAAACATCACATTTGAAGAAACCATCAGAAAGCTCACTTTCAGGGAAATTCATGAAAAATTCGAAATTTTCAACAATCATCTTAAAAATCAAGTCAACCAATATAGCTATCGTAATCACCTTTTAACTTTGACTTAATGGCATTAAAACAAACATTTTAATCTATGATTGAATTCATTTGGAGCATGATATTCAAAGATATCCCCGGAATTCTGATTTTCAAAAAATACAAAATTTTTGAAAATTTTCAAATAAATCAAAATAACGATTACTGCTATCGCCTTCATCTTCGAACTCGGTCTGAAGGACATCCAAACAAATTTTTCAAGCCATCATTCAATCAATTCAGAACATTTTTTTAGTTATCGTGGGACAACCGATTTTCTAAAAAAATCGAAAATTAAAAAAACTAGTCGATGAATTAAATTTTAATTAATGGCGACCGATAGGGCTCAACAATACCCTCAACCTACTTTTGAAAAAAAATATTCAATTCCATCCATTCATTCGCGAATTGAAGAAAAACTTTGTTACAAACGTACACACTGGGTCGATATCGGGGAGGGTAGGGTAAAATGGACACTTTTGACTTTTTTAAAAATATTCATAACTCAGAAACAGATTTATCAATTGAGCTCAGTCTAAGCTCATCCCAAAGAGGAATCATTGTTTTTCCATTGAAAAATAAAATTATTCCAGTTCATGAACAATTCAACACGTCATGAATATTTCAAAAAAAAGTCAAGTGTCCGTTTAACCCTACCCTCCCCTACCACAAAAAATCCCAAACTTAGATATGAGCGATTACAAAGCTTTCGACTCTTTCACAAAATAATCCCCTTCCAATCAAAAATATCAACTCTTCCTCTCCCGTTGTTCCATAGTTCTTCAATGACCTCCAGACTTCTGTGCCTCAAAGAAACCATCGTGACTCCTACAAACAAATTCTTCTCCAAAAAATCTCTCGACATTTTCCCCTAAACCCACTAATCCCCCCAAAGAAAACTCCCCCATCGGCCAATTAAACCCCCGAGAAAAGTCAAATTTCTCATGATCACCTTGACACGCAATACCCGAATATCGCCGGTTTCTGCACACCTCCATCCGCGTCTCAGTCGTCTCGTAACTCTCGCGGCGTCTCGACGCGAATTTCGCGTCTCCCACTGAAAGGCCAAGACCCAAACATTAAAAACCCCCTCACCCCCCAAAAAAAATCGTGACAATGTGGCTTCCCACCCCACGCGCACCGGCTCACGCACGCCCATTCCCTCATTAACCCCGCGATAGTGTGTCAACAGTGATCTATACATACACATATTTTTATACATCTCCCCGCCTGATTATTGCAGAGGTGGAAAGAGAGAAGAAGTCGTATCGAGAAGGCCTGAACAGCACAAGGCACAGGAAGTGGTTCTCAACTAATACCCAACGGTCCCAGCGATGTTGCGAGACCGAAACTCGGTACTAGAGGTTGTCGAACCATAAATAAACCAGAGAAGATAAAAAATAAATTAATCAGAAGTGAATTAATTAAACATCTGAAAAACTGAAACGTAAAACTCCAGGATTATCACCTCCCAAACGTCAAAAAACCGCAGGTGAGTCTCTAACTTCTCAATAACTGATCGATAATCAATAGATCATTGATGTTATCGTCAATTAAACGTTCAATTCACTGACAAGATGAAAAATAAAATGACAGGACGATTTAATGCGCGCAAAAATTGAAAAAAGAACGAAAACAGAAGAGAAAAAATTTGAATTTCGAATCGATTTCTAATCAATTCAGAGCATCTGCATATTATTCTGAAATATCAGAGAGCATCATTACAAAATCATCGAGATTGTGATATGAAAATGTAGGGACTACAAAAACCGTTATCGTGCAACAAGTATAGAAAGTTTTATATTTTATCCCCTCTCTTGGCTTTTTTTTTCTTACTTTTCCTTCCTTTTAAACCACACGTCTACTTTCCTCTTTCTCTCTTCATGCAGTTTTTCCCTCTTTCCTTATTTCTTTTCTCCCGTTGCTTGCACCTCCCCCCCCCCCCCCCCCCCCCCCCCCCCCCCCCCCCCCCCCCCCCCCCCCCCCCCCCCCCCCCCCCCCCCCCCCCCCCCCCCCCCCCCCCCCCCCCCCCCCCCCCCCCNGCACATCCAGTATTGCGGGTACACCCTGTATATTTAAAGAGAAACGAGGCGAATAGCAAGGACAAAGGCACGGACAAGAGTCAGACACGGGGTTTGAGATGATTTTTATTTTTGCTTCCGAGTGGAGCCATTGTATTTGTCAAATCTGAAATTTTCAGTTTTTTTGGGTGAAGATGACTAATTTTGGTCGCAGGAGTTGGAATATGCCGTTTTTAGATCATGTCCATATGTTTAAAATTTAGTTTTTCAATTAATCTTTTCAATTATGGCCCAGGGAACAATTTTTCGGATGCCATCTAAAAGTCCCCAGCAAGATCGGTAAATATCCGCAAATTTACCGGTAAATTGTTAGCTGGGCTTAAAATATTAATTTGGATGTTATCTCGGTCGATCCCATCATTTGCTTTGAAATTCGGTAGCGAAGTGGTAAAAAAAGTCAATTTTGACTCATTTTCAATGAATATCTTGGAATCTAAGGGAGATGGTAAAATTGTTGTTATGACCTTTTTTGTAGAGCCGATTGACTGCTACAACAAATGGAATTACGAAAATTTCGCTATCTCCTTTAGATTCGGAAATATTCCTCAAAAACTCAACTGGGAGATACGTCGACTTAAACCGTTTTACCACTTCGCTACTGAATTATAGCCTTAAAAAGCATTTAATCGAGGTTTAATCATGGTTTAGTCGGGATTTAGTCGGGGTTAAGCCAGGATTTAGTCGGGATTTAATCGCAGTTTAGTCAGGGTTTAGTCGGGATTTAGTCGCAGTTTAGTCAGGGGTTAGTCGGACTCTAGTCAGCATTTAATCGAGGTTTTAATTTAATCATGGTTTAGTCGGGATTTAGTCGCAGCTTAGTCGGGATTTAGTCGGAGTCTAGTCAGCATTTAATCGAGGTTTAATCATGGTTTAGTCAGGATTTAGTCGGAGTTTAGCCAGGGTTTAACCAAGGTTTCATCAAGGTTTAATCAATATTCAGTGGAAGTTTAAACCAGTAATTTTAATGTAGTCGGTTTAGGGATCATATTAAGGTTTCATGGCTGGTATATCTTCTCCTGTAAAACTACAGAAATTCAATATTGATGGGGGTGCCTGTTCGTAAGACGAAAATGGTTGAAAAGAAAAACGAATATGTTGCAAATTGTCTTAGTAATTGGGATGGTGCTGAGCTTTTGGAATTTTCTCACGCACTTCGATGCGTGGAAATCTCTAAGTCAAGAGTTGGTTCAGTGCGAGGATTGAGAGGGAAATATATTGAGAGGAATGGATAGGGTTGAGGGGTTTTTATGGCTGTTGGTTCGGCTTTTCTTCTTTGACGAGGGGTTCGTTGGTCTTCGGCCACACAAGGTTTTATTCCTCAACGAGTCTCGCAGAGAAGTTGCTCGACAGGATGAAAATGATGGAGGAATTTTTGGCGAAACGCTTTGGGAGGCGATACTGTGGGAGGAGATGAGGGGATTTAGAGATTTGTTAGTTTTTGATGATATCTGGGGGAGAAGTGGTCGGGGAAAAATGTCAATAGACGCTCTATAGGTTCTGTGAAGGATTCTAGCGAGGCCATTCGACCCGAGGACAATTCATCCTCGGGTATTTCCAAACCACCGAAGTAAAACAAGTGGATCATTGCATTTTTTATAAATTAACAAATTGCTTCCGAATGGGTCCTCTTTTTTAATTCTCATTTCACTATTCTCTTCTTCTATTTTTTTCATGTCATAGTACTGTCATCAATTGAAATGTCATCAAAATTTCGCGTATTATTTCGTTTTGGGAGATAATTCTACATTCAGATCCTCTCAAGACTCGAATTCGTTTTCAGGCCGGGTTTAATCGAGGTTCAGTCAAGGTTTAATCAGTGCATAGCCGGGATTTAATCAGGTTTTATTTAGGATTTAACCAGAGTTTAATCCAGATTCTGTCAGAAGTTAATCGGGACCATGAATCAATATGAATAAGTATTCAACGTAATAGACTCGTACCTGAGTTTAGTAAAGATAGAGATTTTGATATAAAATGCTCATGACGGTATTGTGTAACTTGATAAGCAATGATGCTGTTCTCACCATTTTTCAACTTGATTAAGAAGCCATTGAAATATACTTTTCAAGCCCTGATTTAATTGCTATTACTGATGATTCTTTCAGTAATCATGAAAAAACCGATTTTCTCTTTCAAATCGCATAAACAATGTGCTGTAACTCAACAACGAATTGTGCGACCCCCATCATATTCTGATAGAATCAAGAGGGTATTGTTATCAATGTTTTGAGCCATGACTAATTACAATTTGATGACAATTTTTTGAGTGATCGTTGAAAAATCAATTCTCGGAAAAACATCAATTTTTTAGAATCTTTGTAAAAAATTGAATTTTAATTGGTGTCAATGAATAGAGCTTATTAAAGTCTATATTCCTGAAAAAAATCATGAAATTCGATTGATCCATTGTACAAAAATTTCGAATAAAACTTAAATTTGAGCCGTTAAAATTTAACGTTAAATTAAAACCAAATAAGTCAATTTTCCTAACTAAATTATTGACTGCCAAAATAATTCGGAATTTGAATATTTAAATTGATGTTTACTTTAATAATTAAAAATTTAAGAGTGACATTAACGAACTAACTACTTCAAAATTTAAGAGTGATATTAACGAACTAACTACTTCAAAATTTAACGGTAATTATAATTTATGAATATGGCTATCCCTGTTTATGAATATCTGAAACTATTATATTGTTTCAAGAAACTCAATCGACTTTTTTTGTCATTCATTTGATGAACACGTTTACTCTACACGTAGCACGTGATGAAATGATCCTAGACCCCTCTCTCAAAATTCTCCAGCCCCCTCACTTCGCTCCAGGAGTTAATCTACAGTGAAATAATCAGACACTCCACTTAGAAACTCGAATAATATTTATCTCAACACCTTTACACAGCTCGTAGGACCTCAGTCGATCCCACTATCTCCCCTCAGCAACCCTAAGATCCCCTCCATCTCTTCTTTACAACAAAACATTGAAGTCCACTTGAATCAATTAATTACTCTCATAACCCCACTTATTCCACTGGCTTTATCGTGATGAACCTCGATAGGATGAACGCCAGGACGACTGTCCCTGCCACGAAGCACACCACGAAGACGTACCACGTGTCCTCGTCGAAGACGTCCGTGAATGCCGGGAAATAGCTGTAGAGTGTGTCCACAAGCTCCAACTGATAGTCCTTGTATCTTCCTGTCGACCGCATTCTCCTGAATTTCTCTCAAATCTCCTTTCCAATCCTCAATTAATCACTTATCCGCCCAAAAAAATTAATTACCAATCACAATCAATGAACTGAATTGCTTGAACTGTCTTGAATTATTTTGAATCGATCAATTATTAATTAAATCAATAGGTTAATTTTAAAAATCTCTTTTTGTTTTTATCGTTAATTTAATTTTGCGTAAAATGTTGTTGATCTTCTCCAGTTGCTCTTGAATTTTCCCTCTCGATTTTACTTCCTGTGTCTGCTTATCCTTATCTTCCTCTTCTTCTTCTTCAGCTTAACAACAACTCCCTTCCGCTCTGGCTCAGGCTCAGGTGGTGCCAAGGGAGTAATGTGTTTGTTGTACAGCTTGAGAATATCAATCGCTTCGAGATTTTTACACTTGAATAATACCTTTTCACCGTTCGCTGGATTGAAAGAGAGAGAGGGTTTAATGGGGTGAAAGAAAATAAAATGGGGGTGGGGTACTTACTCAGGTCGCAGGTCACTGTTGGCTCGGATCTGTCGCCGACGATATTCGTCTTCAGGTTGCACGTCAAGTTTGTTCGCAGTATTTTGGGGCCTGAGATGTAGTGCAGAAATTGCCTGCAATCAAGAGCGTTTGGTTCAGTTTTTTTTTCAATCGGGAATACGGTTTACGGTGGAATTGTGGGTTTTGAGAGGAAATTTTAGGGTGATTGTCGTGGTGATGAGGTGCAGATGATTGTGAAGGGGTATACGAGACATTTTTTTATATTTTGGTAATATTTTGGTAATTCTTTTGGATTTGAAGGGATTTAATGAAGACTCGTGTTGAAAATTCTGAGCGGGAGAACATTTTTGGAAGGAGACGGATTGTTGTCAATCAAATTTTTTTCAGACGAGAAATTTCTTGAAATTTTGGGAATTTGTTTGTCTGAAACAAATGACATTTCTGTGATAGAAAATAAGTTTTGACGAATATTTCGGTAATTCTTTTGGATTTGAAGATATTCAACAAAGACTCATGTTGAAAATAGTAAAAACAGTCGAGCTCATTTTTTCGATAAGTTTTTCTTACTATCTAGAGAAATATGAGAGATTTCGAATTATTTGGTTGCACATATTCTGTGGTGAATTTCATGGGTTACAAAAAAGACACTATAGAAATTTCACCACCTCCTTTTAGATTCAGAAATATTTATGAAAACATTTTGTCTATTTTGGTCAGTTTTGCAATTATAACTCAAAATCTATCGGAAATATGAAAATTTATGTTAAGACATTTATTGTAGCGAATTCCACGAGCTACAAAAAGAGTCCTCACGTGAATTATCGTATGTCTCTTCGTTTCGGAGATATTCCCAAAAACAAAACTGTTCTCCACTTGAACTGATTCACCTCATCAATGAGGATAACATCTCCGAGAATGACTAAAAAAAATCTTGTGGAAGTATTCTACGCAAAAAAATCCTCACACATCCTCAATTCAACATTCACGACTTCATTCATACCCTGATAGCCCCTCGAAACCAAAAGAAACACCCCAATTTGACTTTTTTATGTATTTCTGCAGGCGACATGGCAAAGCTGGAGCACCAGTTGCCGATCCCAATGCCGGATCTGTCCAGCCTGAGGATAACAACTGCTGTCTCCATGCTGGGGAAGGCTTACGGATGTGGTCAATGCAGTGGTAAGTGAAAAAAAAACCCAAAAGCCCCCAGACACTTAAAAGAATCATTTCGCGTTAAACAAGCGGACAATTGCATTTTTTTATAAATGAGTATAGTTATCGTTGCTAATAAATTAGCAATTTGCTTCCGGATGGATTCCCTTTTTTAAATTCTTATTTCACTACTGTCTTCTTCTATTGTTTCATGTCATGGCACTATCATAAATTGAAATGTCATCAAAATTTTGCGTGTTATTTCGTTCTGTCAAATAATTCTACATTCAGACCCTCTCAAGACTCGAATTCGTTTTCAGTCCGGGTTTGATCGAGGTTCAATCGAGGTTTAATCAGTGCATAGCCGGGATTTAATCAGGGTTTATTCAGGATTTAGCCAGAGTTTAACCCAGGTTCTGTCAGAAGTTAGTCGGGACCATGAATCAATATGAATAAGTATTCAACATAATGGACTAGTACCTGAGTTTAATAGTGATAGAGATTTTTATATAAAAAGCTCATGACGGTACTGTGTAACTTGATAAGCAATGATGCTGTTCTCACCATTTTTCAACTTGATTAAGAAGCCATTGAAATATACTTTTCAAGCCCTGATTTAATTGCTATTACTGATGATTCTTTCAGTAATCATGAAAAAACCGATTTTCTCTTTCAAATCGCATAAACAATGTGCTGTAACTCAACAACGAATTGTGCGACCCCCATCATATTCTGATAGAATCAAGAGGGTATTGTTATCAATTTTTTGAGCCATGACTAATTCCATTTTGATGACAATTTTTTGAGTGATCGTTGAAAAATCAATTTTTGGAAAAACATCAGTTTTTTAGAATCTTTGTGAAAAATTGAATTTCAATTGGTGTCAATGAGTAGAGCTTATTCAAGTCTATATTCATGAAAAAATTAAGAAAAAAGACCACACATATAAGTCTACACATACACCATCTAAAAATCACATATTCCGACTTTTTAAGCCATATTTTATTACCCTAGCACAGAAAATTGGAAATTTAAATTCAAGTGATTTCAAAGCGTCTGTTAGGAAGCAAAAATAATTTATTTCACGTTAAAAAAAATTCTAGCCTTTCAAAATCTAGAGACTCTTCTCGAAAACTCGATCACTGACGTCAGACGAGCTCTCGTCATTGGTCACTCCAAGAACTTCACCAACAGTCACCCCCAATCCCAGATTGACAAAGAATTGCCCCAGAGATTCACAAGGAAATAATTATTACCTATTACTTGTGCCTCCAAACCGATGAATAAGAGATGAAATTCGCTAGAACCCGACGATCCCTGAACCACTCGGTATTTCATCTAAAAATAATCCTGTACTACCCCTCATAATACCAGAGTTCCATAGGAAAATCGAATGTTGCGCGCCTGCGCCATTACCGACCTCGTTTTTATTAGAGCGAACGCAGCCATTGATACCAATACAACAATACCCGGAGTTAAGGCCCGGGTGTACTATCTTTCGAACGTTATCTCGATGTTTTTTTTTCATCTTTCGTCATCTGAAATTGTCAATTGAGTCAAGTTTTGAAAAATTATGAATGAATAATAAAAAAAAAGTAGAAAAAATTCTTAATTTTTTCAAAGACCATTTTTAATTTATATTCAGAATAAGTTGAATAACAAGAAATTGAAAAATGTATGTGATTTACGGTGACAAATGGCGGCTTGTCATCCAATATCATGCAGGGGGAAGACTGATTTCGTAAATCTTTTCCCACACTGCACAGAGACATTTATTACGGAAAAGGCTCTTTGAAAAAAGTTGTAATATTTTGGAGAATTTTTTAATCACACTTTTATCACATAAAAATGACAGATGACTACGTACCACTGTTTTGAAAATTGAGATACCTAGCTGTCACTTCCCATGAGGAGTTAGTGTTTTGTTATCCACCATGGAAAATGACAGCTAATAGATAATTTGCCACAGCGAATCAGATATTTGTAATTTACACTTTTTTCAACTCATTCTGAATCTCAATTAAAAACGCTCTTTGAAAAAGTTCAGAATTTTTTCTATTTTTTTTATCATTCTATCATAATTTTTGGGAATTTCCACATGATGTACCACTCAATTGACAATTTTGGATTACGAAAGATAAAGAAAATCCAGAAAACATTCGAAAGTTAGTACACCCGGAGTTGAATACCCATTTTCCATGAAATTCTCGTTCATTCATAATGTACCGACACCCTCGGAGTTGTTAGTCATTTTTAGGGGGGAGGGAGTCGGTCTTGGGAGGGGGAAGTCGTAAATGTCAATCAGGATTAAACGAATTGTCTGGGAATTTTGATTTAAGGCTGGGGGTCGGCGGGGTCGAGCCAATTTCTACCTGAATTCGGGTGAATTCGTGACTCTAAAGTCGACAATTTACAGAATTTAATGGAATGAGACTGTAGTTGGAATTTTTGCGTCCATTTCAGCAATTTTCTTGTTGGAAATTGAGGTATATCCCCAGCAAACAGGTTTTTCTCGCGATTGTCCCCGTGTTTTTCATAAATAATGTTTCTAATATTTCTCAGATTATTCTCAGATATTTTAAAAAAATTTTAACTAGCTGTACAACAGGGATTATGGGTCTCTCCGTACTCGAAAATTTTATAGTACATAGTTTTTGTTGTATTCAATTCTAAACAAGTGAGAAATTGCTTTTGTGTTGCATATAGTATAGTTATTTTTACTAATAAAAATTATCACTATGCTTCCGAATAATTCATTGCTTATTCATTTTATTAGATTGAATAAGATTTCTTTTCGACTAATTTTGTCAGATTTTCATCTTCGTTGAGTGTTACCATCATCATTATTCTTATTATCCCTTTCTTCTATACAACCGATTGGCTTTTTTACGGTTCTATCTCTCCCCTCAGCCCTTCGATAAAATGTTAATAGAAAAATTTTATTTACACATACTTGAATGAATTTGAAACATCACATTTGACGAAACCACCAGAAAGCTCACATTCAGGGAAATTCATGAAAAATTCCATATTTTCAACAATCATCATGAAAATCAAATCAACCAATACAGCTATTATTCAATCAATTCAGAACAATTTTTTTACTTATCGTGGGACAACCGATTTTCGAAAAAAATCGAAAATTTAAAAAACTAATCGATGAATCTCGTGAAATCATTTTTTATTTGATTCGAACAGTTATTGTTGTCTTCATCAATAACACATGAGAATAGAAATACTCAATAGGTTATGAGAATGAAATAAATTAAGTTATGTAGAATTTTTTCCAGAAATCCATAAAGACTGACTGTTGGGTACTATTGTCTTGGCATAAATGATTTATTCCTCCAAAATGAAGGTCCAAATAAAGAATTTCATTTATTATGGAACGAATGCAGCCATTCACACCGATACAAGAATAACCCGAATGAATTGCCCATTTTCCATGAATTGCTCGTGCATTCATAATGCACCCGACACCCTCAGGCATAGTTGTTAGTCATTATTGCGGGAACTGCGTCGGTTTCCGAACTGGGGAGTCGCAAATGTCAATCGGGATTGAATGAATTTTCTGAGAATTTTGGTTTATGAGGGGGTCGACAGGGTCAGGCCAATTTCTACCTGCATCTGCGTGAATTCATGACTCGAATGTCGACAATGTATAAAATTTAATGGAATGAGGCTATAGTTGAAGGCATTTTCAACCATATTTTTGGTGGAGAATGTCTTAATTTTATGAATGAATGAAAGAATCCGCTAGAATCCGATATAATCCCATCTTTTATCTCTCCCAAATTTAAAGATTATGTTGAAAAAAAATTAATAAACATCAAATAAATTTTGTTTATTCCATCAGTTTTTTTAGTACGTCTCCAGGACCAAACGGGATATCCAAAGTATTTTGAAAACATTTTTATACAAAGTTTCAAAAGCTCCGAAAAATCATCAACAATCCCTCTTGAATTCAGAAACATTTACAACAAAAAACAAGACAAATATTTTCATATATTTCCATCAGTTTTTTTAATGCATCTCATAATCCAATCAAGATACCAAATTGTTATATCAACATTTTTCATCCAAAATCCCAAGAGCTAAAAAAAATCTTCACAAAAATAGTTCCATCTCTCCCAACTTTTACGATTATTTCCAAAAAAAACAATATTAAAAAACATATCTACCCAAAATTAGAAAAGCTCCAAAAAGTCGTGAACCATCAGTTTTTCAAATGTATCTCAAAATCCAATCAAGATAACAAAATTGTTACTTCAACATTTTTCATCCAAAATCCCAAGAGCTAAAAAAAATCCTCACAAAAATTGTTCCATCTCTCCCAAATGTTAAGATTATTTCCAAAAAAACAATATTAAAAAACATTTCTACCCAAAATTTGAAAAGCTCCAAAAAGTCGTGAACCATCAGTTTTTCAAATATATCTCAAAATCCAATCAAAATATCAAAATTGTTATTTCAACATTTTTCATCCAAAATCCCAAGAGCTAAAAAAAATCCTCACAAAAATTGTTCCATCTCTCCCAAATGTTAAGATTATTTCCAAAAAAACAATATTAAAAAACATTTCTACCCAAAATTTGAAAAGCTCCAAAAAGTCGTGAACCATCAGTTTTTCAAATATATCTCAAAATCCAATCAAGATACCAAAATCGTTACATCAACATTTTTCGTCCAAAATTACAAAAGCTACAAGGAACTTCAAACTCCCCCCCCCCCAAATCCCAGGACACTCCAAAACTTCAAGCGAGTGCCATTGAACCCCTCACACTAACCTCGTCTCCTTGATCTTCTCATAAAACGGATCGAACTGTACAGTAATCGTCTTGACAGGCTTTAAGCTCATCATCTTGAGCTGCTTGCTGATTGCAGCAAGTGCCGTCGCACCTCGCCCGATCCTTCCAGTGAACGGAACCGACATTTTCGGAAAAAATTCCAAGGAAAACCAAGGAAATTCAACTTTTCCACACGCAACACTAGTTGTCCGGTTCCTGCGTTGCACTTGAACGCTCTGAAGTTGTTCTAAAGACAGTTCCACCAACTGTTCAATCCGAAATTATCTCCGTGCGTCAGTGAACGCATTCATCCCAGTGCCGTACCCAGGAACGGTCTCCTCCCCCCGCCCGTCGATCTGTTCCACATCAATTTATTCATTGAATTTCATTTCATTATTTTAATTTATTTATTTTTTATTCATTTTTTTTATTTAATTAAAAAAAAATTAATTTCAATTGAATTATTTCTGTTATTATAAGGATCAGAGGGTTTACGAGATTTGCACATGAGTTTCCGAGAATTTTACAATCTTTTTTATTATTTAAAACTTTACTTAAGGGGAAACCGAACCCCTGCGTTTATATGAATCTTTAGAATTGGGTTTTCTCCTGCAATTCTTATTTTTTATTCATTACACTACTTCATTGACTCAACAATGCGATAATCGAGTCGATAAAGTAATTTCATAAATAGAAATTATTAATTGTAGGAGAAAACATAATTCTAAGATTTGATGTAGACAAAGTGGTTCTGTCTCCCCTTAAGGTGGAACGGAACCCTTGTGACTATATGAACATTTAGAATTGTGATTTATCCTGCGATGATTATTTTTTACTAGGGGGCTACGCCCCTTGCTCGCTCCGCTCGCCAACCCCGGGGGGGCTTTGCCCCCCTCCCGCTCGCTTCGCTCGCTCCCCCCTCCCGGTGTGACCGGGAGGGTTCTTCCGATAGCTCTATACATACTTTACCATAAGAGACCACATACGTATATTTTTTTATTTATGAAACTACTTCATTGACCCAACAATGCAATGATCAAGTCGATAAAGTAATTGCATAGAAATAAAGTAATAATTGTAGGAGAAAACGCAAGTAAAAAAAGTCAAATAAACACAGGGGCTGCGTTTCCCCTTAAAATAGTATGATCACTTTCCAAAGTGATCGTTGATGGTCCGTCAAGAAAATCTAAAAAAATTAATCAAAAAACTATGATTTATAATTGAAAATTCTCTTTGTGAATTATAAAATTTATAAATATAAGAATTAATCTATTATTTTTATTATTTTTCACTTATTAGTCAAATAATGTACCTCCTTTGACTAGCGTCGTTTTGTGTGTGGCAACGCTGTAACTTAAAAGCGTCGGGAAAACGAGATTTGAAATGCCCGCTTGTCACCACTCTACTAACGCGTCGTTGCCGCATCTACTCGACACGCAATTTCCGAACACCGAGCAGCAGAAATTATTTATAACTAAAGTCCCAAACGGTCAATAATTTTCATCGATGGTCGTAAATTTTTTTTTCCCATTTTTTGGTAGGGAAGGTTGGGGTAAAATGGACACTTTTGACTTTTTTTCAAATATTAATAACAGCTTGAAATGTTGATGAAATTCAATAGTTTTTCTTCAATGCAAAGAACATTTCTTTCCCTTTGTAATGAGCCTAAACTGAGCTCAATTGATGAATTTGTTTCTGAGTTATGAGTAATTAAAAAAAAGTCCAGTGTCCATTTTACCCCATCCTCCCCTATTTTTTTTAATAATTTAATCTTGGATTATCATAAAAACCACTCAAAAACGTGATTTGCCCATAAGACTCTGTGTTAACATCTAGTTTTTCATTAATTCTTATCAACCATATTAAACGATCAAAGTACCACAAATTGCACCAGGAGGTGTTTATTGATATTAACTTTCACAAAAAAATTATTTCATATTTTAATTTTGGAAATGGATCCGTGACCATACTACTTTAAGGGGTCTCCTCAGTAGGGCAAAACGGGGATAGGCGCGCGGGTGAGTGGAGCGTAAAATGGTTAAGTTAGTGAGGTTATTTTCGAGAGAGACGAAACATCAAACAAAGCGTGCGTTGGATAGTGACAGACATCACGCCAATTACGTTTATCGTTAATTTATTCAACAAATTACTGGCAAAACTCGATGAGACTTCATTCCCTTATTTTTGAGAGTTTAATATAAATTAATATAGCTTCCTTTGTTGGCTAACACATTGTCAACAGGGTGAGGGGTAAAGGACAAAATTTCGTTCCTAAAGCCCATGTATAAGCAGAAATTCGAATGATTAATTGAAAACGAATGAAACGATAAAACTACTCAGTTTTTTTACAATTTTCCTTTTACCATTTTTGATTATTATATTACATATTCAATTCGCTAGCACATTGTCGTTTTGTGGCGAAAATTATTGAGGAGACCCCTTAAGTATCATCATCGCCTCAACCTAGAAAACAAAAATGGGGAGAAAACCGCGCTAGTCCCATCCCTGTCCGAAGCCCCCTGCGATTGGCGGTACCGCAGCCAACGAGAGTTCGCCTGAGTGTCAGCCATTGCAAGCAGAGTCTCTCTACCTCTGGGTGACTCTCAGCACCAGGCCAGTGTGTGTTTTGCGGGGAAGTGTTGTGCGGGGCCAAAGTGGGATAATTTCCTTTCAGTTAAATTATCCATTCGTTTTAATTTTCCATTAATTAGTGATACAAAATCATCATAATTGCCGTCATATAATCAACGACAATGTATCCCGTAGGCCAGCGTAAGTCTCATTGCACCTTAAAACCACTGAAGTGGTGCATGCGAGGGCGATGGATTGAATTTTTACGTTGAGAATAAAAACACAATGAATTGGAAACACTCGCGGGGTGTTGGGGAGGGGAATGGAGTAGATGGTTGCCACTGGGCTCGTCTAGGCGAGTCTAGAATCACGACCAAACGATTTTTTTTCAACAATGTTCGAGCCCTTTGTTCACTGGGCTGCATCTGCCCTCGTTTTCCCACTCATTTTTGACCATTTTTCCGAACAACTTTGCATTTCACTGCGTCGCGCAGGGAAAATGAAAATGGATGAATGAAATAGGGCGAACACGGGGGAGTTGGTGAATTCTGGGGAGAATGACCCTCGATGAACCCTGTGCATGCTCAACAGGCGGAGACTACTCTGTTGATCGGATTTTCCGTCGATTACCTATTCAAATTTGGTCTGAGGGGTGTTCGCTTTTTGGTGGACGTGACGAATGGAGCGAGTGGGAATTCCGGAGGTTCTGGGGCTCTCGGATTTTGGAATTATTATTTATCTGGGAACACGCGGGTGCGCGGGGAGGGGAGGGCGATGTGTGAGTAATAGTCATCATGGGAAATTATGGACAGCGTGGCTGACGGTGAGACACGTGAATCGATGGGATTCTTACGGGAATTTTGGGGGTTTTGGATTTTTGGAGATGGGGCGAGGTGGGGGATTTTTGTTTTGGTTGAGGTGTTTGGTTTATTTTGGGTGACAGATGAGGGGATTAGGTGATTGGTGGGGGAGGGGGTTAATGAGGATGATAATAGGGTTGAAGGGTTATTTTTAGTTTCAGGAGAAATGCACTGAAATTTTTTTGCTAAATTTCTGACAATTTTTTTGAGGAATGACAGCTCTGCTGGAATTGCAAGGATTTTTGTCATTCACAAAATTCACAATTTGATGAATTTGATTGATTGAAACGTTGATAAAAATTGATAAACATTGATAGAAATTGTAAGTTTTAGTTCGGTTATTGCATGAAAGTTGAGAGAATTGAGAAAATTTGGATGAGAACATTATTAAATGTTGAATTCATTGAAAATTCAGGTCGATTTGGTACGAAATATTGAGTTTTTGATCGGAAATTCAAGTAAAAAGCGGAGCTGTCCTCTCCCTACTGTTCAAAATTTTGGAATTCCATTGAATTTGCAATGAAATTTGAAGTTTATTGCAGGTAATAGTCATCATGGGAAATTATGGACAGCGTGTCTGATGGTGAAACACGTGAATCGATAGGAGTCTTATGGGAATTTTGGGGGTTTTGGATTTTTGAAGGTGGGGCGAGGTGGGGGGTTTTTGTTTTGGTTGAGGTGTTTGGTTTATTTTGGGTGACAGATGAGGGGATTAGGTGATTGGTGGGGGAGGGGGTTAATGAGGATGATAATAGGGTTGAAGGGTTATTTTTAGTTTCAGGAGAAATGCACTGAAATTTTTTTGCTAAATTTCTGACAATTTTTTTGAGGAATGACAGCTCTGCTGGAATTGCAAGGATTTTTGTCATTCACAAAATTCACAATTTGATGAATTTGATTGATTGAAACGTTGATAAAAATTGATAAACATTGATAGAAATTGTAAGTTTTAGTTCGGTTATTGCATGAAAGTTGAGAGAATTGAGAAAATTTGGATGAGAACATTATTAAATGTTGAATTCATCGAAAATTCAAGTCGATTTGGTACGAAATATTGAGTTTTTGATCGGAAATTCAAGTAAAAAGCGGAGTTGTCCTCTCCCTACTGTTAAAAATTTTGGGATTCCATTGAATTCGCAATGAAATTTGAAATTTATTGCAGGTAATGTAAATGCACTGAATTTTTTTTGCTAAATTTCTAATAATTTTTTGGGGATTTTCAAGGAGCGACCGTTCTGCTGCAATTGCAAGGATTTTTGTCATTGAAAATTCACAATTTTATGAAAAAAATGATAGAATATTGTAAATTTTAGTTTAGTTATTCCATGAAAGTTAACAGAATTAAAAAATTTTCGATGAATATTTTCTTAAATCTTTAATTCATTGAAAATTCAGGTCAATTTGATACGAAATATTTAGTTTTTGAGTGAAAATTCAAGTAACAAATGGAGTCATCTTCTTCCTACTGTTCAGAGCTTTGGAATTCCGTTGCATTTGCATTAAAATAAGACATTTATTGCAACTAATAGTCATTTTTAATTGACAGATAGGGGGACTAGGTAATGGATAGAGGTTTAATGAGGGTGTGATAATGGGGTTGAAGAGTTATTTTTAGGCCTTTCGTTGGGTGGAGGACGTAAATTTCTGATAATTTTTTTGGAAATTTTTGGCGAATGACAGTTCTGCTGGAATTTCAAGGAATTCCGTCACTGAAAATTCCCAAAAAAACTGTTAATTTCAGTTTAGTTATTCCCAAAAACTTAACAGAATTAAGCAAATTTAGATGAATATATTCTGGAATCGTTAATTCATTGAAAATTCAGGTCAGTTTGGTATGATCTCTCCTACATAATTCACCAATTATCAGAATCCTCTTTTATTACCTCAAATAAACCAAAAAAATTCGTCCCTTCCAATGAATTCATTTTTCCCCGGAACGTTCAGATTTACATAAAAAACTCTCAAGATTATCTCCCTCTCCCCCCCGCCCCCCTCTTATAATTCCATTTGTCTGACCCCATTAACAATTATATAAATAAAAAATCTATTATTTTAGCTCCCCCACCGGGGCCCACAACAAGTACAGCGGTGGGTGCAGCGAGTGCAGCAGGAAGCAGTGTCGTTGCCTCCGGCGCCCTGGGAGTAGTTCCTGCGCAGACACACACGCCGCCTCAGCCTCCAGAACTGCCAGGTAGCTCAATAATAAACAAAAAAACAAAAACAAATAAAACAAAACGTAAAAATAAACATGCACACGAGAAGAGTTTCTATTTTTCAGAAAAAATATGACTCAGTAAATGTGAATTGAATATGAATTAAATTAAATGGCTGAACTTTAAGGATATTCAAGTATCTTTTACAGTTTGGTAGAGACTACGCTACAGATTCGACCATTAAATTGCCATTCAATCATAGTAATAAGAATAATTTTATTTCGATGTATGGCTCTCCATTCAATCATTTAATTTGTCAATTGAATTGCGTAAGAATTTTTTTTTCTAAATAATGAATTTTCAGTATTATTCAAATTAAATTTTGCACAGAATTATCTTTTTTTAACATTCGTTGTTTATAAATAAATATTTGAAATTGTTTAAACTTTCGGAAATTTTATGTCTTTAGCATGAAATCGAATTCTAGTAAAATTCTGAACATGAATGAATTTGTTACGAACAAATGATTTTTAAGGTGGAAAATGTATTGTTTATAAATTATAAAAAATACTCGTAATTTTGGAAAATGGCAATTTTTAAAATATTTCATCAATCTTCTTCCAAAAGTAAACATTCTAATGTTTTTCAGATTAAAAAAATGTTTTTTAACAGAGCTGCAATGTTTAAATACTGAAATTACTATAAAATATCCGGAAATTTCGCGTCAAATGGGTTTCAAATGGAAGCCATTTTATTCCACTAGAAAAGTAGAAAAACATTTCATTGGAGAAAAAATAGTCGATATCGTTAATTAATCAGTTTCTTACTCTGAGTACGATGCCTTCTAGAACCACGAGTTTCATAAATGCCGTATCCTTTTTCTGGAAACTAGAAATCTTTTTTCTCTGTGCACTACTGAATACCAATGATACTAATTATTATTAATGACTAACAATTGTTACAGTGTTCTCATGTCCTCGAAGGCCAAACATTGGGCGCGAGGGTCGGGCGATTGGCTTGAGAGCGAATCACTTTCAAATAACAATGCCACGTGGCTATGTACACCATTATGACATTAACATACAGCCAGACAAGTGTCCACGTAAAGTCAATCGCGAGATCATCGAGACAATGGTACACGCTTACAGTAAAATATTTGGAACTCTCAAGCCTGTGTTCGATGGCAGAAATAATTTGTACACAAGAGATCCATTGCCAATTGGTAATGATAAGTTAGAATTAGAGGTGAGTAAGTTTGTTCTTTCATCTCGTAACGATTGACATTTTTTGTTAAAACTTCATTAACGAGATTAATTCATAATTTTGTTAATGCCGAGATTTTACTCGATTTTTTAAAGTCATCCCTGAATTAAATGAATGAAACTCGTGAAATGATTGGTTTTAGAGCTGAATATTAGGAGATCTGTTTTTGTAGATAATTTATGAACTTTTCTCACTCGTTAAGGCGAAGAACTCATAATTGAAAAAAGCTCTTTCCTTCAATTTATTCAATTAAATCATTGAATTTGGAAATTGAGTAACGAGTTGTTCCATGAGGAGATATCGACAGACATTTGTTGAGACTGAAGAAAATTCTCTCCTGGAAATGCCTTCTGACATTTTTCATTGAAACTCATCAGAAAGATAATTTAGAAATCAATGGACTGAATTTTATAAATCACTACAGATTGAATAGAGTATTATGTTCAAACTGTCAATTCTTTCTTATCTACAATTTTATTACAATTATTTTTGTAATGGGTTTTTTCAGGACAAAAAAATGTCTCTTAAAAAATGTATAATTAAGTAAAAAGAAAGAGCAAGAGTTTGAATTTCATGATCATCTTTACAACGAGAAAATGTCCCCAGCCATTTTTTCTCCCATGAAATTCTCTTTAAAAAATCCTCATTCAATAATTCCTCATTACAACAGTTCAGCAATTACCAAAATTCCCATGCATCATCTCACCAAAAAGAAGAGAATCCATCTCTTCAATTGAATTCCTCCAACAAATCAATCTCCACTACAAAATTATCTTCTCAACAGGTAATACTGCCTGGTGAGGGTAAAGACAGAGTGTTTCGTGTGGCAATAAAATGGCTGGCGCAAGTCTCCCTGTACGCCCTGGAGGAAGCCCTGGAGGGACGAACCCGACAGATTCCTTACGACGCAATCCTAGCACTGGACGTTGTCATGAGACATTTGCCCTCAATGACGTACACCCCAGTTGGCAGATCCTTCTTCAGCACTCCAGACGGTTACTACCATCCCCTGGGTGGTGGCAGAGAGGTTTGGTTTGGTTTTCATCAGTCTGTTCGGCCCTCCCAATGGAAAATGATGCTCAACATCGATGTCTCAGCAACAGCATTCTACAAAGCCCAACCAGTTATTGAATTCATGTGTGAAGTACTCGACATTCGAGACGTCAATGAGCAGAGAAAACCACTGACAGACTCGCAGAGAGTGAAATTTACCAAAGAAATCAAGGGCCTGAAGATCGAGATCACTCACTGTGGCACCATGAGACGAAAATATCGTGTTTGCAATGTTACGAGAAAACCAGCCCAGATGCAGTCATTTCCACTGCAATTGGAGAATGGCCAGACTGTTGAGTGCACTGTTGCCAAGTACTTTTTAGATAAATACAAAATGAAATTACGTTATCCTCATCTACCGTGCCTTCAAGTTGGTCAGGAGCATAAGCACACTTATCTGCCACTAGAGGTGTGCAATATTGTTGCAGGTCAGCGTTGTATCAAAAAATTGACTGATATGCAGACATCGACGATGATCAAGGCAACAGCGAGATCAGCTCCAGATCGAGAGAGAGAAATTAACAATTTAGTGAGAAGAGCTGATTTCAATAATGACTCGTACGTCCAAGAATTTGGATTGACAATATCCAACAGTATGATGGAGGTGCGTGGAAGAGTACTGCCACCACCCAAATTGCAGTACGGGGGGAGAGTGAGTTCCCTGAGTGGACAGACAAAACAGCAGGCACTGCCCAATCAAGGGGTTTGGGATATGCGTGGAAAGCAATTTTACACTGGAGTGGAAATTCGAGTGTGGGCTATTGCCTGTTTTGCACCTCAGAGGACTGTCAGGGAGGATGCGCTGAGAACATTCACTTCACAGCTGCAGAAGATCAGCAATGATGCTGGAATGCCCATAATTGGACAGCCATGCTTCTGCAAGTACGCAACTGGACCTGATCAGGTTGAGCCCATGTTTCGGTATTTGAAGTCCACTTTCCAGGCTCTGCAGCTTGTCTGCGTGGTTTTACCTGGAAAGACACCAGTTTACGCTGAAGTGAAACGAGTGGGTGACACCCTCCTGGGCATGGCGACTCAGTGTGTCCAAGCGAAGAACGTCAACAAGACGTCTCCCCAGACCCTCTCGAATCTCTGTCTGAAGATAAACGTCAAGCTCGGTGGAATAAACAGTATCCTAGTGCCAAGTATAAGGCCCAAAGTCTTCAACGAACCAGTGATATTCCTCGGCGCTGACGTGACCCATCCACCAGCTGGTGACAACAAAAAGCCGAGCATAGCAGCTGTTGTTGGTAGTGTCGATGCTCATCCATCTCGTTATGCTGCCACTGTTCGAGTGCAGCAGCACAGGCAGGAGATCATTCAGGAGTTGAGTTCAATGGTCAGAGAATTGTTGATCATGTTCTACAAGAGCACGGGGGGATACAAGCCCCACAGGATCATTCTTTATCGCGATGGGGTCTCGGAGGGACAGTTCCTTCATGTTCTTCAGCATGAACTCACCGCCATTCGAGAGGCTTGCATCAAACTCGAGGCTGATTACAAACCTGGTATCACGTTTATTGTCGTTCAGAAGAGGCATCACACGAGACTATTCTGCGCTGATAAGAAGGAGCAGAGTGGAAAGAGTGGAAATATACCTGCTGGCACAACTGTCGATGTCTGCATTACACATCCCACTGAGTTTGATTTCTATCTGTGCAGTCATCAGGGTATTCAGGTGCGTTCAGGGGACATTTCGCTTGTTTAAGGCCCAGCTCTATGCTGAGAGAAAAACAAAAGTTCTCAAGGAAGTTTTACTTGCCCCAAGAAAATAGTTTTTGAAAATTATCATAAAAGGATTTTTTTGTGCCAAACATGCGGAGAGTGCGCTGGAATGAAAAATTTTTCGTCGCAAAAATAGATTTAGTAGTTCAAAGAAAATTGCATTCTCTGTACACGCAAGAAATGTCATTTCTAGCACCACTCCTTCGTTATTCGATACTCCCATACGTATTTTGCTCCCGAAAAATCTTTGTTTTATGCGAAACAAGGGATGGTAGTTTTTCGTTTCGGCTGTGTAATAATCACAGACAAGAAATGAACACTTAAATGAAACAATAATAATGATATGATAGCAATCTTGTAGCTTATGGATAAAATATTTGTTGATAAATTTTCCTCTGTATGAGATATTTTCATCCTGAAAAGGCACCGTCTCAATTTTCAACTAGCGATTTTATTGGCCCAAACAAAACTTGTTTGACAACGTGTTTGTTTTTCTCTCCGTGCATTAGCCGCCGAGCGTTATCTAGATTGCCTTTTTTGTTCGATTTTTATTTCGAAATTTATGAATTTTGCTCAGGAAGATGAGAATTACTCAACTTACTTGAATTTTCAGTGAAAATATAAATATTAGTAGCATATTATACTGAGTCTTCGATTACTAGAAAATTCATGAATATATTCAGTAGAATTTCCCTGATTTCTATCAATTTTCATGAAATAATTTCATTGAAAATTACAGTTTCTATTGATTTTTTCCTAAAATTATGAATTTTCTATTAAAAAATTTCATGAAATTTCAATAGAACTACTATGTGATGAAAAATTCCAATAAGTTTATCGAAAATTTCAATCACAATATTGAATAGACATTCTTAGGAAGAATTTAATTCGATTTAATTTAATTTTGAGATAATTTACTTTAAGGTAATTGAAGAAATAAACAGATGGAAGAAATTTATGTTCAATTTTTATCATTCTATCATTATAGGGAACGTCGAGACCATCTCACTATCACGTACTGTGGGACGACAATCACTTCGAGAGCGACGAACTCCAGTGTTTGACTTATCAACTTTGCCACACGTACGTCAGATGTACCAGATCAGTTAGTATACCAGCTCCAGCTTATTACGCTCATCTCGTTGCATTCCGGGCGAGGTATCATTTAGTCGAGAAGGAACATGACAGGTAAATAATCTCTAATCTATTCAATTGAATGACCTGAAAGAATTGATAACAGTTAATTCATTTTAAAAACAGGACAAAAGTTGAAATATTGTAGTAAACTTTTTCACCCTTAAAGATCGATCATATGTGTATGAAAACGAAGAATTAGTCCAAAAACACCAATTGTTTACTCGTTTGCCTTCCAGGCGCTTAAAATGGAAAAAACAGTCTAATGTACTCAATTTCTGAAGTTTTTTTTTTTTTTTTTTTTTTTTTTTTTTTTTTTTTTTTTTTTTTTTTTTTTTTTTTTTTTTTTTTTTTTTTTTTTTTTTTTTTTTTTTTTTTTTTTTTTTTTTTTTTTTTTTTTTTTTTTTTTTTTTTTTTTTTTTTTTTTTTTTTTTTTTTTTTTTTTTTTTTTTTTTTTTTTTTTTTTTTTTTTTTTTTTTTTTTTTTTTTTTTTTTTTTTTTTTTTTTTTTTTTTTTTTTTTTTTTTTTTTTTTTTTTTTTTTTTTTTTTTTTTTTTTTTTTTTTTTTTTTTTTTTTTTTTTTTTTTTTTTTTTTTTTTTTTTTTTTTTTTTTTTTTTTTTTTTTTTTTTTTTTTTTTTTTTTTTTTTTTTTTTTTTTTTTTTTTTTTTTTTTTTTTTTTTTTTTTTTTTTTTTTTTTTTTTTTTTTTTTTTTTTTTTTTTTTTTTTTTTTTTTTTTTTTTTTTTTTTTTTTTTTTTTTTTTTTTTTTTTTTTTTTTTTTTTTTTTTTTTTTTTTTTTTTTTTTTTTTTTTTTTTTTTTTTTTTTTTTTTTTTTTTTTTTTTTTTTTTTTTTTTTTTTTTTTTTTTTTTTTTTTTTTTTTCAAATGAAAAACGTGCCATATTCATGCGAAACAACCAGATATGTGGAAAGAAAATTTCGTTTATTTTTCTAATAAATAGTGTGATTTTTGAAAATTCAAACAAAAACCAAATTGTCGACTTGAAGGTCGATTTCGAAAAAAATAATTTGTAATTATTCTATACATTCTTTGACAAACTTTGAAGCAAAAAAAATTCTCAGTACAATAAACAATTTATTTTTTTGCATCAATTCTTCATTTTTATACACATTCAATCCATCTTCAACGTTTTAAATTTATTTTTCCTCGTTACACTCAACCACTTACGTAGAGTTTGGATATACTACTTCAAATCGTAATAATTCTAAGGATAATTTCCAAAACATCTCAAAAGACCGTAGCTGTAGCAAAAAAGAAACCTTTTTTTTCATCCCCAAAATTTCTAAATCCATTTTCATCGAGCAATAGCTGATAATTACAATTTTTTCGTTTCAGTGGTGAAGGAAGTCACCAATCAGGCTGCAGTGAGGACAGAACGCCGGGTGCAATGGCCCGTGCAATAACTGTACACGCCGATACAAAGCGAGTAATGTACTTTGCGTAATTCCATTCACCAGACATTTGACATTTGAACATTTTTCAAAAAGGGTGTGAAAGAGTGTTTTTAAAAACAAAGCCAATGTGTCAAAGAATAATGAATTTAACAGTGCACAGTGCCGAAGCCCTCAGCCCATTGCGCATAACCAAAACAATTAATTAAAAAAAAGAAACAAAGAAAGAATTATTACGTCATATCTCGAGGAGGAGGAGGGGTGAGAATAATGCTGAATGAAAAATGTCTAGAACTCTCGTTAGATTTATAATTGGACAATCTTCTTCGGTGGCCAATTTTTTTATTTATCATTTTTACCAGCTGTTCTGGAGAAAAAAATTGATAAAGACTCTGCCGCATTTAAAATGTGGTACAATTTTATAGAAAAATTGATCCAAAAACCGTCAAGAAGGTGCTTATAGTTAATCATGTTTTTAGATTTAGATTTAAGAATATTTTTCTGAGGGACGACAAGAACACAATTAGCTCTGGTTAACGCTGATCTCGACCAATTATCTTCCTTAAAAATAATATTCATGAATTGAAAAATTTTAAAACCCTGAACATTGGTTGCTTCGTGGATGATGAAAAAGATTGAATGATTACGCTTATTTTCTGCCTTGTTTATTAATTATAATAATTTTCTTTCCATCTTCAGGATCTCAATGAATTCGATGTTGAGATTGTCATTACCAAAATATTATTTAACATGAATTTATGATGTATATAGGGGAATTTTCATTTGCACGATTTATCAAAAAAAATGATGAAGCATTAAAAGTTTAAGATTAAAGTCGATAGTTGATGGGTTATGCTGAAAAATTGGCCACCAAGTTGCGAGTTCAGTGACGTGGCTTTTGGTAAAATACAAGAGAAATAAATCATTTATAAATTCACCATCAAAACAGATAATTTAACTTTGAATAGTTCCGGTTCTGTTTTGATGTTGCTAAATATGTTTTATACAAATGGAGTAATTGAAAATTGTATTCGTCAGTCCGAATCTAATGTCAAACGTTTAAAATAAAACCCAGGCTTTAAATAATCGTCCAAGGAGTTGTCCCACAGTTGAAAAAAAAATCACTTCTCATTTAGGATTTCTCAGAACAGGATTTTTTTTATCAGTAAATTATTTCACTTTACTTGATACTTTGGGGATGGTGTTCTTGGACGAAACTTTGGAAAGCGAATTACGCTTAGTTGGGATTGAGGAGAGAATTTTGACGCTTAATAGAGACAACACTTTGTAGTGATGGGGAAAAAAGAGAAAATAATGCGGAAGTGTTGAGTTTTTATTCGAAATGGAATTACGATGGATTGCGCTATTGCATTAGGAACTTAAGTTTTCTGTAGAATTTAGGGTTATTATTGTCACATTGCTTTATGTGAGTGGGTTGAGAACCTGATAAAAAGAATAAATTTAATTGAATGCCCTGGAGTGAAGTGGGAAAACGTAACGGAAGGAGTGGATTTTTTATGTTACATTATCCTGATAACGAGGGGTTTTAGAAAAAAATGTCATAAGACATTTTTGTCGGAAATTTTATGCTCTTAAAAACATGTCTGAAGACATTTTATCGTAAATTCACTCGTTACTCGAATAATTACCTGTTTAACAAAAGTGAAAACTCATTTTTCATCGCAGAAATAATTGATTTTCTGTTAATTAATGCATTTATCTCGGTAACGAGTGATTATGGGGGGAAATGTGAGGAGACATTTCTTGTAGGAAATTTTATTCGCTACAAAAAAGTTCTAGAGACATTTTCCCCTAGAACCGCTCGTTACTGAGAGAAACCCATTTTAGTAATCTCGAAAGACTTGAAATTTCTTCTGTTACGTTTTACTACTTGAATGCTTAATCACTAGAGATTTTAATTATCTCAAATTTAAGTGAATTCTTTGATAACTCTCTTCGGGACGTATTTATCAAGACAAAAATGTATAATTCTTCAGTGGCATTAGATCTGGGCCGACGTGAGTCCCGGATTAATGAAAGAAAATGCCCAATCAATGCAACAAATTTATCTACTAATTGTCGAAATAATTAAATACATGAAATCGTAAGAGGATGTATGATAATCGTAGGTAAAACTCAGAGAAAAAAAATTCGTAAAACAGCAAAAAAAAATTATGCCCGAATCGGTGAGGGGCGGATTAACAATGATTTAAGTACGAATCGAATTCTCTAGGTTTAGTTAACTAAAACACCATCACACCAATTATTAAAGATGGGAGAAAATATTTTAAAAAGTGAGAATTGGCGGATTTCAGTAATGGGCAACTAGACATTAGCATCAGAATTCACTGGTTAGTTAGTTGAATGGTTGATTAATTCATTAATTTTCACTGTTTGGCTGTCGCACACGTTTTAATGCCAATTATTTCTTCCATTGAATTTTCTTTGTTTTTGCTGTCTTTTGGAATCTTTAATACATAAGTGGAGAGATGAAGAGGGAATAACAATCACCCCAAACTGATTGAATTATTATTGAAAACAAAACACTTCGTTTTTCATTATTTAGGTAATTATCTTAATAATGAGTCATTTCAGATAAAAATTGAGAGATTTTATTCAGAAATTTTTTATCTAAAGGAAATTTTTTCTGACATTTTTCTCTAATTTCCTTTGGTTTCAAGATATTTGCAATAATCTGTAAAAAAAAATTAACATTTATTCCATTTGAGGAAGATTCTAAAGAAATTTTTCTGCAAATCTTTCTGGAAGCATCAGGTTTAGTGAAAAATGTGAAAAGATTTTTTTTGTGGGCAATTTCATGCTCTTGAAAAAAGTTTTCTTACATTTTTCTCTAAATTCCTTCGGTTTCAAGATATTTGTAATAATCTATAATAGAAAAATTGACATTTATTCCAATTGAACAAGATCCTAGAGAATTTTTTTAATATTTTTTATTTGAGCACAAAAACCTGTTGGTTTACACAGCTTAGAAATATAAACAAAGAAAAATATTTAAAAAAATAAAAAATAAAAAAAAATTTTTTTTTTTTTGCTAATTTTTCTCGAAGCATCAGGTTTAGCGGAAAATGTGAGAAGACATTTTTTCTACGAAATTTCATGCTCTTCAAGAAAGCTCTTTTGTAATTTTCTCCTAAATCCACTCATTCTCGAGTTCAACTTCTGCTAATGAAATACAGTTCCCCTCTTTTCTACTGAAACACAATTCAGGATTTTTTAAATTTTATTTGAGGGTAAAACGATCCTTGAGAATTTTTACTCACGAATGAACAAATACTCATTCTGTTCTCGTTAACTTAGCCCCAGTCTCCCAACTTCATTCTTTTTCATTCCAAAATCCAGTATTATGAAAAAGAATCTTCAATCAGTGGGAAACCCCGCGTGCATTAAGGATTCCAACCGCTCCAGACAAGCCTCCAATAATCGTTTTATAAAACCAAAAAAAAAAAGAAAAAAAACACAACTAAACTAACAGTCACGGAAAGTATCTCACAAAAAGGACCTTGATTATCGATAATATTTATTCTAGTTTTTAGAAATGAATGAGAAGAAAAAACAAAATAATGTTAAAGTAAGGCTTAAGAGGTAATGAAAAAAGAAGAGCAAACAAAAATTAATATTTTAACAACTCTCCAACCACTTATGACAGTCATATGGGAATACGTTGTAGAACCTCTAGGATAATATCGTTAGGTAGAATTAAGGGTCTAGCGTCTTCAACCTAGGTACAAAATGCATAAAGACGAGTGAATCCATTCAAATAATCTGATGAAGACGCAGGGACAAGTGTTGATTAGCATTCAATCCACTAATTAGCAGTCAAGCTCGATCTAGATTAAATGAAGAGGAAAGAAATTTTATTAATCATTGTTGTTGACATGAGAATGAAACAAAGGGGTACCAAAATGTGTCAAGTGTCCACTGATCTTGATGACAAGATAATTAATGAGTAATTATGATTAATGAGTGATGGCCAACAAGCACAGTTGATTAGTGTATGGAAAGAGAATTAATAAAGCATGAGGTGTTGATGATTTAATTTTAATGAGGCCATACAGATCTATTTCCTAGGTATTTAAGGGATTAAGACGTAATTAAGACGTAATCCACCGGAATCTGAGGCGCATTTAATGGGAAATATTCAATTTTTTCGGGGGTGAAGACATCAGTGTGATGTTTGTGACAGGTTTCATTTGTAAATAGAGTACTAGGAGTTTTGTTAAGGACAAGAGAACAACTTTTTCCAGTAGTTTATACTTTTTATTATTTAATTATTCAGTTGTAAAGGGTAAAACGAAAAGTCCATTTCCCAAGGGTTTCATATTTTTGGAAATATCTCTGGATCGAGGGGAGATGGGATATATTGTGTGAAGACACTTTTTGAGGAGAATTTTATGTACTACAAAAAAGATATGAGCGAAAATTTTTGTCTCTCTCTTGGATCCTGAGATATTCACGAAAAAGTGATCCTAGATTTGATTTTAATTCGCTTTATCGATTTGCTAGTGAATTGGGGGCTGACAACACGCGGCAAAAGAGTGGAGAAATAACACGAGAATAACGAAAAGAGATGCCAATTGTAACTATTGTTTCCTCTACTTTTGTCATGATTACAGTTTATTTTTAAACGACACATTCAACGCATGTCTTTTATCGAAAAGTTTGGGGGAAAATATTAGATTCTAGGAATTAAAAACATTTCTGCACTGTGATTAACCCAGCAATGATCTTCTCAAATACAAAAACAGCAGCTTTTTATGTAGATATTCAGTGAAATGGAAATATAGTGAGTGTCAAGGTTCATGTGACTAATTTTTTCAGTTGTGAAATGGTGGAATTTTGGGATTATCTCGGCAATGAATGGATCCAGGGGAAAATGTCAAAATACATATTTTTTGAGGAATTTCATAAGCTACAAAAAACGCATCTTAACATTTTCCTTCAAATCTCTTAGTTTTTAAGATATTTGCAATTGTTTGAAGCAGAAAATTCATCATTCATTCAAATTCAGACAGATTTCATTTAGCTTCTTTCGGTGATATCTCCGAAACTGTCAGATTTAGAAAAAATAGCACATTACATTTTTTGTAGGGGAGAAAATTCTCTAAAGAAAATGTCTTTTGACATTTTTTCCTACACCCACTTGTAACCGAGATAATTCAATAATTGAAGAGTTATGATGCATTTCACTATTCACTATTGAACTAAATCCAATTCAATTAATTTACTTACAGTTGATTATCGTTATTAATGATCTTTATCATGTAATGATGTGGTAATTATCGAATGAAAATAACAAAACCCGATGACACAATGAATGATACAGTGTGAATTGCCCAGCGTTAACGAAAGTCGAATAAAAATCCATAAATCCCGTGTCTGCAATTAATCTAAGACAAATAATTTATATTTATATATAAATAATATTATATCTAGATTGTAATGGAAGTTGAATTATTGTACGGCAATTATGCACTTGCGGCAATTCGCGTAATAATTGTAATGGTTTTTCTTTCATTTTTTTCTAATGAATCTAAGGAAATTATTCATTCGAATAGAATTTTTTGTTTGGACAAATTTATTTTCCTTTTATTTTATTTTTTACCTTTTGTTGGTGGAGATGGTTGGGGATTAATTGTTAATTAATTTAAAAGACTATGAGATTCGATATTTAGAAATATCGCAAGTGTAACTCACTGACTTGAAACAACAGCTTTAAATGAAAAAATTCGTGAAATTGGGTTTGAGTGATTTTTAATACTGCAACCGTGAAGAACAATTATTTGGTAAGATTCAGGATTTTTTATTTTGGTTTTAGATGAGGGTCAAATGGTCGTAAGGGTCAGACGACTTTCAAGAACGTGTGAAGTTTTGCATTTTTATTTTCATTTGAATTTATTCATTAGAGACCCAACAGCCTAGGCCATTATAGGGTCAAATCAGGATGCATTCACATTTTAAACAAATGTAGTTTATAGAAAATTCTATTGGATTTCTATTGAACTTCTATTGAAAATTCTACTTGTTTTTCGTGGATTCTGTTAAGATTTCCCCCGTTTTACTGTGTTTTTTTCAATATAAAATGTTAAATGGAAACTGCTGTATAGAAAAATCAGTAGAATTTCATCTTTCTATAAAACTTTTTCTGTTGAGACATTTTCTGTAGGAATTCCTCGACATCAATATTCCATTTTGTTTTCATTCAATTTGTTGTCTTCTTTTCGCGTGAAAAATGGAACAAAAAAATTTTTTTTTACAGAAAATATCTGAGTAGAATGAGTTGTCCGGAAAAATCAAATTTTATTATTTTTTTTTCTATAGAATACTTACCACTGACCATTTCTATTGGAGAAAGATGACCTGATGAAGTCAAAAACTAATAGAAAATATAGGATGCCAAATAGAAATAATTCTGTAGAAAAATCGGTAGACAAATGCAAATTTTTCTATTGATACATTTTCTGTCGGAATTCTTCGACATGAATTTTTCAAGTACTTTTCCATTCAATTTTTCGTATTATTTCATTAGAAAAATCGTTGTTGGGACTGTTGCCGGCTATCGGCGCTGGGGCGATGTTGGCTGCCAACGATGGGGCAATGTTGGCTGCCAATGTTGGGGCAATGTTGGCTGCCAATGTTGGGGAAATATTGGCTGTCAACGTTTGGGCAATGCTGGGGAAATGTTGGCAACCAACCTTGGGCCAATGTTGGGGCAGTGTTGGCTACCGATGTTGGGTCAATGTTGGTTACCAACGTTGGGCCAATGTTGACAACCAACCTTGGGCCGATGTTGGGGAAATTTCGGCTGCAAACATCGGCACAGTGTTGGCTACCAACGTCGGGGAAATGTTGGCAACCAACATTGGCACACGGTCGGCACAACGTTGAATTAAATGAATCATGCAATTCAATTTAAAATAGATCGTCAGAGAAACTCTACTCGGAAGCAAATTGCCAATTTATTAACAAAAATATATATTGACTATACTGTGACGAAAGCAATTTCCCAATTATTTTCCGTTGAAATTGGAGTAGTAAACCCATCAATACGATGAGTAATGGCCCTTGCGATTTGAAATTTCAGTGCAGTCTCCTCTTAAGACCAATTAACCCTTAACCCTTGACGTTTTTAAGGGTCGTTTGACCCTCAACTCCAAACGTCCTTATTATACCGATGAAATTAATGAATATTGATTAAATTAACGATGCGTCAATTCGATATTCGCTCTTGGGAGCTGGACCTGTTCAATTGCACTGATTCGATAATTAAAAAGTGATCAATAAAGAATAATCAACTTTTTGGAATTCTCTCTTTGACGTAATGAAGAAGAAAAATGAAAAATGAGAATAAAATCGTCGATCAGTCACAACTATTCATTTCAATCAATGAAATTTCCAACGGACACGACTGGTCGTTTCAATTAATTAATTAATTAATTAACTTGTCAAATTAATTCAACAGAAAACGTCAATGAATGACAATAATTAGTGGCCCTTTCTTTGACAATAATAAAAGGAAAAACGCGAAAGAAAAGAAATTCCAAAATATGTGAATAAAAAATCAGTGCAGTTCTGTTCAGTTAATTAATTAAGGGGGATAAATTGCTAATTGGTAGCCACGGGGATATTCATGTATCTCGAGAGTGGGCGAACAAGCTGAAAGTCATGAGCTCTGAGGAAACTTTAATGTCTAAACAAATTCGTGGCGATGGTTAAGCAACTCTAAATCAAATTAAACACCAAAAAAATTAATGATTAAAATTAGAAATGATTATAGGGATATCATTAGCGAGGGAGTTCTGATACGGGAGGTGATGATTCATTGAACACCGAGTAGCTGTTAGAAAGGGAATTCAGAAATAACACATTGATAAATGAAGTGGTGGAACGTGACAGAACCGTTGATTTTTCATTGAAATTTTCTTTTGAACGAGTGATTTTTGAAAAAAATGACAAAAAAAAATTTTGTAGAGAACTTCTTCAGTTGTAAAAGAGAATTTTCTGACATTTTTCGACAAACCCAATATTTTTTAAGATATTTGGAAGAGCATCTGTATAGAATCTTTCGAAATTGAAATAAAAGTCAAAAGATAAACACATGTTGGTTTTTCTTTAAAATTTTCTCGTCAACAAGGGATTTTTGAAAAAAATGTTGGAAGACATTTTTTGTGGAGAATTTCCCCAGCTTCGAAAAAAGCTTTTTGACATTTTTCGCTAAACCCAATATTTTTGGAGATATTTGCAAAAGAATTTGTATAGAATGTTTTGAAATCGAAATAAAGTTGCATTTCAGGCCGGGCGCCATTATCTGCCGAATGTTATCTGCTTTTTTTATTCGATTTTTATCTCGAAATTTCAACTCGACGCCCGTCACACAGAGACCCCCGAAAATTATGAATTCGGATTGAAAAAAAGTTTTAAAAAATTCTGAATTTTTTGAGAGAGCGTTTTTAGTTAATATTGAGGAATGAGTTCAATACAGAAGATACGAATAATTCATGATTACCGTAACAAATGGCGGCCGTTGTTTTCTCGGGAAATTTGTTTAGCTAAAAATAGGAAAGAATCGTCGAACGGACGGAAAAGCGGTGGCGCGTTCCAGTTCCTGTCGACCCCGCGAGCGCCAGTGTTGCTACATTCACTGCCGCACTTGGAAGGCGCGCGTAGCGATAAGCGTCAAGGTGGCAACAGCGCGCTCGGTTTCACCCAGCGACGCTGCGCTAACCGTGCGGCGGATGAAAACTGGCGGCCGAGCGCGAGTGATCGAGGGTAAAAAACGCTCTTTCAAAGTGTTCAGAATTTTTTAAACTTTTTTTTTCGATCTCAATTAAAAATTTTTGAATGTCCCTGAGTGACGGGGCATCGAGTTAAAATTTCCAGACAAGAATCGACCAAAAAAATGAATTCAGATAACGTTCGGCCGATAATGAAGCCGAAGGCCTTCAAATAAAAAATGCAACATGATATCGAAATTTCATTTTAGAAAATGTTAAAAGACCTTGTCGTAGACCAGAAAATTCTCCGCAAAAATTACCTCAACATTTTTCGCCTCAAAATTCATTTTCTAACGCTTCACCACTCGCCTCCAAAATCCACCGAAAAAAATAACGAAAAATGCAAAAAAATGTGAAAATTGACAATTAAAAAACTATTAGTGAGAAAGCTATCTGATCGCACGCTGAAAGTACCATAAAACCTAATTGTATGTTTGTTGGAATCTTATTAACGAAAGTGATGAAATTAATCCTAAATGAAAATGTGGAAGTGCCGAGTTTAAGTGTTACTAATTACTTAAGACATGATCGCATTGTTGTGTAAGCAAAGTATGTTGTATCACTGCATAATGTACTCAACATTTCGATCGACAGATCTCCTCGCTCCAGAGAAAATGAACAAACTTGAAGCGAGGAAATGGTCAAAATTTTCTTTCTCAACGTCTTATCAGAGAGACATGTCTCTCCTATCTACGAGTGAGAAAAATAATTAGAGGTGATAATGAGGGTGGAGATGACTCCATCGGATGAACTTAGTGCTTTGAATATCCGAATGAAGGGAATATTCAATTGTCATTGTGCTTTGTAAATAAATAAAACAATGAGACTACAATCGGGAACTTTGGATTCTATTCGTATGATCTTTCAGATTCACAGACACATACTTTGGAATCTAGGAGAGATAGCGAGATTCGTGTGGAGACTTTTTTTTAGAAAATTTTATAAGCTACAAAAATGATTTTATCGTATTTTTTTCTAAACCCATTCGTCTTGGAGATATTTGCATAAAGATGAGTATCAATTATTTAAAGTTGTCTTTAAAACGTCTTGAATAACTCCTCCTGCAGTTGATGGTTGAATGTTCGAGACGAGTAGCCAAGGGATTCACATAGGAGTGATTTTTTTAGAAAGTGACACGTGATAATTAACAAATAATTAATTATAGTGATGATTAACGAACAACTTTTGGCACTGCTGTACATAAAGTGATACATTGATACATATTACTTTGGACTCGAGGGAGAATTTTTCAAAGGTGGAGTGAACCGTTGCTTTAAACGCGGAGTAACTAATCTAATGATTTAATTAATAAAAATTGATGATTTGATCAATTTTCGTTTGAGTTGGAGTTTCATTCTGCGTTCTTTGGTCTAAGGAAAATGACGAAAAATGTGAGATATCGTTGACTCTGAATTTTATTCAATGAATAACAGTTTTTAAAAATCGGTAATAGTAACATAACTATTAAGGTTTATTATAAATGTGTTAGAGTAAATAAATTTGAATAAATGAGACGACTATTGTTTTTTTAATTGATCCTGACGCCGATTGCGGGACTTCAATTTTTGCATTTGGAAAAAAAATTTTATTTCGAAAAATTGCCTTTTGATTTTGTATTTAAACTTTTGACATTTTTCTCTAAACTCATTATTTTAACAATATTCACAAAATGATCTGTATAAAAATGTCCATTCGTTTCAGTAGAGCTAATGAAATTTTAAATTTTCACCGATAATTGGATGAAACTCTCCATTTTTAGCAATCAATTGACATCACATCAACCAAAAAGATGAAGATGATGACGAAGATCAAGAATGAAAGATGAAGATGTGAATTTCAATTGATTTTCATCACTTGAAATTCACATCTTTTCGAAAAGAAATACACATGCACATGAAAGTGAATAAAAACCACGAAAGTGTTTAACGGTTTTTCAGGAAGTGAATATAACACAATATAGTATATTTCGTCACTAGGCCGAAAGAAACTTTTCTGGCGAATATGAGTTTGCAGCCCGAGCCTTCGGCTACGACTCGGCCGCCTTCGGCGGCCTCGTCTCCGACTCACGTGCCTCGTGCGCCTGTACTCCACCAGCGTTGAATTCAGCACTTCTCCGCCTTAGCACGTAATATACTATTATTCCACAACCACGAGTTCTTATTTCACGACCCGCACTAAACCGCCACATTTTCTGTCAGTGTAGGTCTATTATTTCGGCCATGACGTCACAAAGTGGCAGAAGTAATGCTGGGTAGCCAGCATTACTTCTACGTTCATCCTTACCTCAGATAAACTTCTTTGATGCAGCAAGAAAACGTCGGCGCTCCGTTCATAATCAACAACAGGGTCGTTGGGCTTTACTTGGGAAAGTCAAAATCCGATAGGAGCATTTTCGCAGACGTAAACAGCTATTTTAACTGGATTATGGATATCACCGGCGTCCCGAAGGAATACATCTAATCAGAGGGGAGTAGAGTGCGAATTATGGAATGGGAGAATAAAGAAGGGTCCACTGTACTGTAAAAGAAGCTTCAGAAATTATTCAAAATGAAGCATATAATTTAAATTTAATATGTTCAGACTCTTTGAGTTTAATTCTTCAATTGAGGGGGAGAAATATAGAGAAATTTTTGAAATTAAGAATAATTGAAATAGGGTTTTTTTCTTTGATCCTTGAATTTTTCCTTACGCAACATATTCTGTTTCTTTTCCCATATTCCTTCAGGGTGTCAAGTGAATTTGAAAAAAGATTCAAAAAAATTTTTTCTTTCCCTCCATCATTGGAGAAATATGTATTTATCTATCCGACGAAATTTCAAACCCGCAACCGGAACTAGACATCGAGAAAATAAATGCGGAAAATCCTCTATTTCGCGTGACGAACCTCGAGAAAGCATGGGATCAAATGGGTACGGCGGGTTGAAATATCTCTCTTATTCACCCCGGTACCCCATTGATTTTGTCGCCATCACATTGAACACATCATTCCCCATATCTTCAAATTTTTTCAAATTTTTCTTGAGTTCCTAGGGGGTTGAAACGTTCAATTTAATCAAAACTCCATAAGAGGCCGTGTATAAGACTGATTTTGTTTATTTAATTTCTCGATATCCATAAGTTCTAAAATTTTAAAATTGTCACCGATGTTCACCATCTGTCTAATACTATTAATTAAAAAAATTATAACTTTGTTGGTGAATGTCAATTTTCAAGGTCATCGCCAAATTCACTTGGCACCCTTAAGCGCCACGAAATAAAAATCTTTATGCAAAATACATGTAATAGCCTTCGGGCTGGAGCTGTACTAACTATTTTTAAGTCCAAGCTCATTGTGGTACTGTTACTCGATGTACTTGATTGTTATATATGTTAATAAAGACCTTTAAAATGTTGAAAAAAAATTAAGAATAAACTGCTTGGATTAAAAAAAAAAATATTAACTTGGAAATTATATGAGACCGATCGTGAAAAAAAAAAACTTTGATCTACTCTACCGACACTGTTTGACCGATCGCAGGTCTTGGTTACTTTAAAAATTCTGAGAAACGTGTTGAGCTTGAGAGTTGTGAGAATTGTGGACAAACCACGGGATAAACATCATCCCTGCGATTGTCACTATTTAGTTTTTACATAATCAATCAATTCCCTTCAAATGTCGACTCCACCAGTTCATGCGGAACGCGACTTGGATTTGAGTAATGCAGGACGTGGAGTGTGGCTTGTTAAAGTGCCTAAATATATTGCTAATAAGTGGGAAAAGGCACCTGGTAACATTGAGGTTGGAAAGCTCAAAATAACAAAGTTAGTATTATTGTTATTTCGTTTTTTTACGCTACAGGGTTCGGTTGATTATAAAAATCGCTTTTTGATACTTTAAAAATTAATCAACTGATTCATTAAAATCACGGCATCTGAATTGTTATCATTTCTCCTGTGATTCATATTTTAAAAAAATACTTTCAAGGAATTATCATTTTAGTGTCATTAACTCAATGATTTTGTTATTCTTATTCATTGACGAATCAATTAAAAGAATTATTTCCTGATAGTATCAAAACTTATCAATTGATTAGATGGAAAAGAATCATTAGTTTTACTGCTATTGTTATTTCTCCTGTGGGTGCAGAATTCTTCAGCTCATTTTCCATAAAATTATTCCATTTTTGGCAGTAAATCGTATTTTTAAACATCACTTTTGGGAAATTTCACTCTATTATCATAATTTTGATTTGTCTTCTTTTTCTATTTCTTTCTAGAAATCCTGGGCATAAAGCAGAAGTGTCCTTGAAATTATCAGAAGCTGTTCTGGCACTCAAGGAGCCAGATGAGGAAGATATACCCAAACAGCACAGACTCGATGTTTCCACAGTTAGCCATCAAACACTAGGAGTTTTTTCCCATGTAGCTGGTGAGATGGTGGACCGCATTGTCTAGTCAATTACTGGTATCTCTCAATTTATTTCGTTTACATGAAACTGAAATTTATCTTCTTCAGGGTCAAATAATTCTGATGCTGTTGTGCCTGAGTCTGAGAAGCTCTACATGGAGGGGAGAATTGTACAGAAATTAGAATGTCGACCAAATGGTAATCTCAAGATAAATAATACTATTATTGGTCTTAACTACATTATTAAGGATATAATATCAAGATACATACTACTATTAAGGGTGCCAAGTGAATTTGGCGATGACCTTGAAAATTGACATTCACCAACAAAGTTATAATTTTTTTAATTAATAGTATTAGGCAGATGGTGAATATCGGTGACAATTTTAAAATTTTAGAACTTATGGATATCGAGAAATTAAATAAACAAAATCAGTCTTATACACGGCCTCTTATGGAGTTTTGATTAAATTGAACGTTTCAACCCCCTAGGAACTCAAGAAAAATTTGAAAAAATTTGAAGATATGGGGAATGATGTGTTCAATGTGATGGCGACAAAAAACAATGGGGTACCGGGGTGAATAAGAGAGATATTTCAACCCGCCGTACCCATTTCATCCCATGCATTTATTTTCTCGATGTCTAGTTCCGGTTGCGGATTTGAAATTTCGTCGGATGGATGAATACATATTTCTCCAATGATGGAGGGAAAGAAAAAATTTTTTTAAAATCTTTTTTCAAATTCACTTGGCACTCTTAAGGATAGTAGTTTCGCCATTTGTTTGAAAACGGTCGTAAGAGAAATGATTCTATCAAACTTTGAAGTTCTAAATTAGCTTTTGCATTTTGAACCGTTAGGAAACATTAAAAAAATCCGGAAAAAAACTGAGGTCATCTTTTGAGAAAAATCATTAAGTGATGGAAATTGTTGATGATTACAGCTTTTTTATAAGAAATTGATTCGATGTTAAAAATTGCAATTTCCAAAATTAAAACAATCCCCATTATTTATTTCAAAGAGAGGCATTAGGAAAACAAGGTCTTGAAAATGTGATTTGAGTGAATTTCTTGTAATTTTTTTCATGGAGATTAATTGAAAAATTTGCTGAGTGAAAATGTGCAAGAGGTAGTTTAACATTCCGAAGCTTTCTTTCAATTTTGTGGATGATTATTCACTAATCTTCCAAGTGATTGCTTCACATTGTTCCCGAGATTGAAATGTAATAGATTTTTCAAGCACTCTGATATTTTCCTAACGAGGTAAAATTATTTTCAGCTGATAATTGTTACATGAACCTCAAGAAAGAAAGTATAAAACGTGCCTCAGTCCCTGTGAGACAGATCCAGCAGCTGGACAGGGTTGTGCAGAACTTCAAGCCAGTTTCTGATCACAAACACAATGTAACTATCTCCAAACACCTTCTACATTACTCCCTCACTGGGAATATTCACATTTGCGAAATTATTATGCCCTCAGATCGAGTATGCAGAGAAGAAGAAGGCGGAGGGCAAGAAGATGAGGGACGACAAGGACGCTGTGATGGACATGCTCTTCGCTGCATTCGAGAAGCATCAGTACTACAATATCAAAGACTTGGTTAAAATTACGAGACAGCCGATCGTGAGTATTTTCTCACAAATTGTACAAATAACCTTTGCTAATTAATTGTGGTTTCTCTCTGACTCAAAATTGAACTGGAGCAGCATTTTGAAGAACACATGGCGAAGGCTAATGCCCCCAGCGCACCGCTTACACTGTTGTATTTAATTAAGAAATAATTCAGGATAAATCGAAGGGCGTATTTATTGACAGTTCTTCAGAATCAATCATAGAACAAAAGTGGATCACGCATGAAGTTATTTCCAAACATTAAAAAATGACAATCAACTTTCTTCTTATTTTACAAAAGAAGGGAGGAGGATAGATTAAAGTAGCTCTACCCTTACGGCAAATTCAAAGATTATTGAAAACTGCAAAAAAATTGCAGAAAACTCGATTAGATTCGGAATTCTAATTTTTGCTCAATTTAATTATCGTTTTGGTTTTTTAAAGAAGAAAAGTTTAAAAATCAGGATTTACCCCAGTGTCTTATGTGAAAATCGACATTTCCATTGCAATCAAAGTTAAAAATCTGAATTTTTGTTCATTAGATGTGAAAAAATCAAGAATTTTTTTGACACCTCATAAAAAAGAATCCACCGTTTTGCAAACAAGTTTTATTATTTATTTATAAGAGGGAAATGTTTGAAAAAATATCAATATTTTGCGAAATTTAATTTAGATAATACTGACTGGGTATGAATTTTGTCAAATTTTTTCCATGCAATTTAGTTGAACAATTTGGAAACTGAAAATATCCAAAAGTACAGCGTAGTCCGGCCGAAGGGTAGAGCTACTTTAAATCATTCGGCTTTTCTTCATATTATAAGAGGGGACTATAAATGTCGATTTTCTGGGTTTTTATTATTACTTGGAGAATTCATTTTTTTTCTGTTTACGTCTAACCCCAGACAGAGAAAATAATAGAAAAAGAAAGTTGAGCTCGGACTGATGTGTCATAAAGTTGTTTTCGTATAGAACTTAAATGATTGGAATTAAACGGGTTTAGTAGTAAATTCATAATAAATTTGGGGTTGGGAATAGGTTTTGTGCTCAATTTATTTATGTTCAGTTGTCTGTGTGATAAATTGACGTGTTGAGATCAAATTACTATGCGGTAATTAGTTCTGTCACGTAAATTAGACATTTTCACATCCGATTTTATTTACATAATCAAAAATCTAATGATACAAAATTGACCAAACAGTCCATCACATCTGAATCTCATAAAAAATCCCTATAAAACTCTGATGTCAGTATAAATAGCATCAATTCTCAAAAACTTCTTCGAATCCCTTCATTCATAGTTTCTATCTACAATTTGAAAAATCACTTTGCACACAGGTGTACCTCAAGGAAATACTCAACGAGGTGTGCAATTACAATCTGAAGAATCCCCACAGGAATACGTGGGAGTTGAAGCCAGAGTATCGTCATTACAAAGTCGACAAGCCAGTGGAGGCAACTCCCAAAGAGGCCTCAGACGACTCCAGCTAGTCCTTCGTATTTTTCCTCACCATTTCGGGAGTTTTTTCGTGGGGGGAACCCCCCAGTGGAAGCTCGTGATGTTAATAGGCATTTTTATATTACTTAATTAATTAACTAATTAATTAAAAGCTGACTAAAACTATTTTCTCAGGGATTTGTGGTAAATTTAATAGTTCGGTTTCGTCAGACGTTGGCGAAACCTTCGAACAGGAGAGTTCTCGCGTCTTTGGTCACGATATTTAAGCTCAATTTCTCGTTCGCTTTGACGAATAGGACAGAGCCTGTGGAGTAGATCTGAGAGTTCACCTCCACTGAGCCTTCGATTATTATCAGTATTCCAGCTGAGTTTCTTGGAGGGAGGTCGTACGATGTTGTGCCAGGAGGAAGCTGTGAAAGAATAATATTTGTGAGAAGATTTTTCTATGTCAGTATTCAACGAGAGATTCAATAAATTGATTTTTTTATTGGAGGGTTTTTAATGGTGGAATAGACATTAAGACTGAGGCGAGAAAGATTTAGGGGAAGTTTTCAACTGCTTAGGGGGCTGGTGAATAGGAAAATTAAGAATCAAAATGACATGTGTTCTCATGCCAAAAATTGAATAGAATTTCGCTCATAAAACAGGGGAAATTTCATGGAAATTTTTATCGAGTGACAGCCAATTAATTTCGCTGGAATTCCAAGAAATTTCGTCACTGAAAACCGCCAATTTGATTAAAAAATCGAGGGGTAAATTCAGGTAAATTCAAGTAAGTTTCAGTCCAATTATTTCATAAAAATTAATAGACAAGGAGTATATTCAGCTCAATATACTTTTGAATTCTCAATTAATTGAGAATTCAATTAAAGTGAGTTAGTAAGTCTTCAAAAAATAGGGGAAATTATTGTTTTTTTTCTATTAAACATTTTTTGCTGAAATTTCGAATACAAAATTTTTTGGAAATTTTTATCAAGTGATTCCATTGGAGTTCCAAGAAATTTCGTTACTGGAAATTGCTAATTTGATGAAGAAATCGATGTAAAGTGTAAATTTCAGTCCAATTATTTCATAAAAACTGATAGACAGCTGAAAACATTATTCAATATTGAAATTTGCAAGAGAATGATGAGGCCAGTTGATTTACCTCAATTTTAGCAACAGCAAAGTCCTTGATCGGGGGTCTGAAAACTTCGCAGAATTCGTCCTCTTTGACTGGTTTGTACCTCTTCAACTCTGCAGCTTCACAGTTGTAAGTCAACATCTCGATTAATGTGGGTACGTCCTTTAACTTCGGAGTCAGTCCAGCTCTGACTACATTATCTGAACACGACATGATCTCCATACAGTCTGGAATAAGAAAAAAAATAAGAAGAAAGTAATAAAATTTGAAAGGGCCTGAAGTAGAATGTGACAACAGCATTCTTCAAGTCTCAAATATGAGCAGATCCACGCCAATTCAACAGGACAAAAAAATCGATGCCGAGGATTTCGTCTCGATTTTTTTCTGAAAATATGACGATTGGACAAAAATTTTGAAAAAATAAAAATTGAAGAATATGGATAATTGAGGAAGTTATAATTTTTTGAAAATTGCTAGTTTTTGTCAGGAAAATATTTTTTTTCCAAATTGGCCCCAAACGAATGCAACAATGTCGTTAATAAAAATTTCAAAGAATAAATAAAGACTTGTCATAATAGAAAGAGAGCATAGATTTCCGGAAATTCAACAGAATTTCTGAAAATATGGGGATTGGACAAAAATTTTGAAAAAAGAAAAATTGAAGAATATGGATATTTGAGGAAGTTATAATTTTTGGAAAATTGTTGTTTTTATCAGGAAAATATATTTTTTTCCGCATTGGCCCCAAACGAATGCAACAATATCGTTAATAAAAATTTCAAAGAATAACTAAAAAAAGACTTGTCATAATAGAACGAGTGCATAGATTTCCGGAAATTCAACAGAATTTATGAAAATATGGGGATTGGACAAAAATTTTGAAAAAAGAAAAATTGAAGAATATGGATATTTGAGGAAGTTATAATTTTTGGAAAATTGCTAGTTTTTGTCAGGAAAATATTTTTTTTTTTCCAAATTAGCCCCAAACGAATGCAACAATATCGTTAATAAAAATTTCAAAGAATAACTAAAAAAAGATTTGTCATAATAGAACGAGTGCATAGATTTCCGGAAATTCAACAGAATTTCTGAAAATATGGGGATTGGACAAAAATTTTGAAAAAAGAAAAACTGAAGAATACGGGTATTTGAGGAAGTTATAATTTTTGGAAAATTGCTAGTTTTTATCAAAAAAATTTTTTTTTCTTCCAAATTGGCCCCAATTGTGGAATTATCAAAAATTATCACTTGATACCGTGTTGACTATATAAAACAGCAGTCGAATAGTGCCATTCATTGGCTGAAATTTGAATGAGAAAAATTCTCAACTGAAAAAAGAAATTCTCTTACCACCAGAAATATAAGCATGGGGTTCATTAGCCCCCAGATAAAGCGCCTCGCCAGGTTGAAGAGTAATAAAGTTAAAGAAATAAAGTCCAAAACAGCCGACATCCCCTGGATAATCCGCGTGGAGTTTTTCAATAATACTAGCATTCAATTCCTCTCTACTGGCCTCATCTGCAGGATAAAACTGTATGACAATTATATTTTCGTAACTTCAATGAAAAATTAATGATTCTCATACCCATTTGTGATAATCTATCGATGAAGCTCTTCAATTTCTCGGCTGTCGAGTCGGCGTTGTGAGTGAGGAGCCCCTGCAGGCACCTCTGAAGATGAGCCTTTGCATCAGCCTCGGCAGACCCGATGAAATTGTCGACTGTCTCCTGACCAATCACCATAGACAGCTCAGGGATTTTTTTCAGGAAATGCTGGATCTCAGCGACTGGGCGGAAGCCACACAGGGCCTCGAAGGGCGTCAGTGCTATTGGCATTTCAGGCTTGTGATTCGGGTCTTTGTAGATGTCGGGGTGGAGTTTATGAAGGCTTTCAGCTCTTGCCTGGGATCGAGACAACAATATTTTTTATTCAACAAGTGGATGAACGCAGTTTATAACTGGGTTGGCAATAGGTTTTCCAATGGTTTAAGGGGAGGCCGCACTGGAATTTCGATATCGCAGTTTTAATTAATATAAAAATTCAGCAGGAGTGAACATTTGGAGAGACTGGGGCAAAATTTCCAGGCAAATTAGAAATCCTCAAAATCAGGGGAATCAGAATTTGAAAAATGACAACGTGTATCGATCTCATGCAACCTGCGCTGAGAGACAAACGACAGTTCTCAAACAAGTCTTACTTGTGCCAAGAAAATAGTTTTTTGAAAATTATCAAAAAAGGATTTTTTTGTGCCAAACATGCAGAGAGTGCGCCGGAGTGAAAAATTTTTGTCGCAAAAATAGATTTAGTAGGTAAAAAAAAATTGCATTCTCTGTATACGCAAGAAATATCATTTCTAGCACTACTTCTTCGTTATTCGATACTCTCATACGTATTTTGCTCCCGAAAAATTTTTGTTTTATGCGAAACAAGGGATAGTAGTTTTTCGTTTCGGCTGTCTAATAATCACAGACAACAAATGAACCCTTAAATGAAACAATAATAATGATATGATAGCAATCTTGTAACTTAGGGATAAAATATTTGTTGATAAATTTTCCTCTATATGAGATATTTTCATCCTGAAAAGGCACCACCTGGTGTGAATTATCCGCCTCTTGAGCCAAATATTTCGTTGCTGTCGAAAGCAGAACAATTATTCATGTTTGAGACTTTCAAATTCGAACCAAACAAATTCTTTTTTGGCAATTTTCAACTAGCGATTTTGTTGGCCCAAACAACACTTGTTTGACAACGTGTTTGTTTTTCTCTCAGTGTACCTCAATTGCTGATTAATGAATAATTCGAAATTAGACCTTTTAAATTGATGATTACTTCAATAATTAAAATTTAAGACTGATATTAACTCATTGACAGCGTAATAATTTATTAGTAATTATAATTTATGGATATGGCTATCCCTCAGATCCATCCAGACACATCTGTGTGCTCTGCTGCGGAGAAACATGAGTGTCAACTTCAAATACTGACCAAGGTCAAGAATCTGGCTGAATCACCTGTTCCGAGAGTTTTGGCAAAAACCTCTGTTTGCGAAACTTGTTCGTTGTTACTGCCCGGGACAAGTTCCAAGAGTATCAGAAATATTGTGGAGCCCACGAATGCAAAAATGTCGTTAATAAAAATTTCAAAGAATAACTACAAAAAAACTTGTCATAACAGAACAAGAGCGTAGATTTTCGGAAATTCAACGAGAATAGTACTATTAATATAACACTTGAAGAACTACAAACAAGGTTTATTCGTTCATTTCCGCAAAGCTTTTGCTGTCAAGATTTTTATGATTTAATTTTATTCTTATTTTATCATTTTTTTCAGATCGCGTGTGCAAAAATTTAATATAAAAACTTGGCGCTGTCTCCGAGAAATTCTATTGGAGTTCTATAAGAATTCTGTTGCAAAATTCTATTTATTTATTGTCTTAATTTGATTAAAACTTATGCAACTCTCCTGTCCGTTTTTAAATAGATATTGGTTTATAAAAAAAAGAATTCTTGGAAATGAATATTCCAAGTCTTTTTCATGGATTTTATTATGGAAAAATAATAAAAATACAGTGAAAAAAACTTTGAAATATTATATCCAAGAAGAAAAATAAAAATCTGCTCTTATTCTGTTGAGATATTTTCTATAGAATTCCCTCGGCTGAAAATTTGTTTATTTAATTTTCTCGATGAGAAGAAAAAAAATCGAATAAAAAACTCAAAAAATTTGATCCGAAAAAATTCTATAGAATATTTCCTCTTGAACATTTGAATAGAAAATTCAACTTTAAAAAATCCCAACGTATAAATTTTTGAAATAGTTTTTTGAATATTTTTGCCAAGTTTCGCCTCTCAATAAAAATAAAAAAAGAGGCTCGACAAATTAGGCATTTAATTCTACTCGATTACCTTATCAGGATGAGCCTGAAGGGACAGGGCCTTCCTCACCGACAGGACCTTGAACAGAAAAGGCAGATCATCCCCGAAGCTCTCCCTCACAGCGTCCCCCAAGACCTCCTTGTTCGCCCCTATGAACTCCCCCAGACTCTTTCCAGTTTCCTTGACGAACGAGGGTCCATTCTGGTGGGTCCCCATCCAGAGTTCAGAGTAAGTTTTCTCCTCATCCACCTCAGCATCGGGACTCGATCCCTTCAGTAATCTCGCCACACTGCTCGTCATGCCCTTCATGCCCCAGTCGTAATTCTGGACCGTGTACTTCAGCTCCATTTTGATCGAGAGTAAGAACCTGTCGACAAATATTCAAAGTTGACCAACTTTTTTATTGCACGATAAAAAATGAATTATTAAGGATATCCAAGTACTTTGCCTATTGCTTCCGGAAGCTTTGTAATCGGTCGATTTTTCGATTCTCTAATTTTGCTTGGAAATGACTTAGAATGTCATGAAACCTCGAGATATGATGTTTTTAGAAAATGTCTGTGTGTACGTCTGCATGTGCGTGCAAAATTCTGAGAATTTTTTTATAAATTTTCACAGGAAAAGGACTAAAGTGATGGATAAAAATCTGGAATTTTGGCTCGTAACTGCTATCCTTTGGGAGCACATCTGGGCGAAATTTCAGCTCAATCGTTCCAGTAGTTTTTGAGATACAGCGATTCCGAAAAATTTGTCTTTTCTCAATATCTCGAAAACTACTGCATCAAATGAACTTTTTTGGCGTCAAAATATTCCTTATGATGATATCTATCGAATCGGACCACAATATTATGCCTAGCTCACTATTGCGAGTCGCCCAGTAGTTGACATTTTTCATTTTTGTGATAAAATCGATGTGAACACGATAACGCCTGAAAAAATTGAGATAGGAAGTTGTAATTTGATAGGATTCTAGCTCTTACTATATTACAGGCTGGGATTTCAGATGGGCGGAATCGAATGAGTAGTTTTAAAGATATTCAATTTTTTGTATAAAACTATATTGTTCAATATCTCAAAAACTATTCATCTGATTTCAATTTCTTTTTCAAAATATTCGTCTTGATGTCTCCTATCTAGTTCTTTCAAAATATATATACCCGTTCCTGCAAAGTTCACGAGATATTGGCGCTTTTCTATTTTTTTGTCTGAAAGTTGCTTCGACGTTCCATTACATGAGTGAAGGATGTGGTAAAGTTCTAAAATGTTGAGGACTAGTTAGTATCATCGAGTTGCACTCCTGTGTAAAATTTCAGATTGATCGATTCCATACTTTTTGAAATAGAGCAGTTGATGTAAAAAACGTTTTTCGCATAGAATGACATATCGTTGTTCTATCATTGATTTTCACATGGAAACATTTCTCAAAAATGGGGTCGTGTAGATATGCCTATCCCACTGGATGAAACCGAAATTTAATTCTCAATTTTAGAAGGTCAAACGTTTAGAGAAAATGTTTTCAATAAAAATTGCCACAAATTTCATCTGCCTCAAATTCTGCGATAGTCCTTGGAGTCTCACCGGGGGTCAAAATTGAGTTGAACAGTTTTACCGCTTCGCTACTGATAATGTGTCATGGACTGTGGAAACTTCATGCGCGAGATAACGAACCAGATAAGCTGACGAAACAATGCATATAACCATATTCACAGGAGTAAATCACTCGTATTTAAAAAAATGGAATAGTGCAGAAGCCGAACTTACTTGAGATTTAAATTGTTTTCGCGGTTCACTAGATCCACTCGCCACCGAATGAGATATCACCCCACTCGATTTCTGTACCAGGTTGAGAATGATTTCGTTATTCTCGGAATCCTGAATCTCCGAATCGAGATTCGGTATTGGGCGGCTAGCGACGCCGGAGCGGAAGGGAGGGGGTGTTTTGTTGGGGTGGGGGTGGTAAAATAGGTCTAGATGGCGTTAATTCATTGGAGAGAAGGTGGACCAATGAAAATTGAGGTTTCCTGGGCGGGAGGGGTGAGCGGGAATGCCATTGGCTGGCGAAACACTGAGATTTTGATATTTCCTAGCTTCGTCACGATTCTTTTACATACTAAATGTGGAATTATCTCGGGGTTGAGCGCTTTGACGAAGAAATGTCAGAAGAACTTTCTTGTAGAGAAAACAATTTTTTACAAAAAATGCTCTCAACATTTTCTCATAAAATGGCTCATTATGGAGATAAATGGGAAATTTCAAAGCGAAAATTATCCAGAATCGTTCAAGGAGTCTAAAGGGGATGAGGCAATATGGACATTCGGGGTAAAATATACGTTGAAAAAATTTTCAGTAATCGAAATTTAAAAGATTGCTTCCTGGTAAAGTCCTCGACCGAAAAATTATTCAAGAGTGGGCTAAAATGGACACCCGAAAGAGTCGGTCTCATTCAACTTTTAATCAAGAAGATTTTCAACAGACATTTTCCAACAGAATCGTGTCGCTATCTTTTTACAGAGAGAAATTAGAGTTGGAAGAGATATTAACAAATAAACTTCAACTCTATTAAATTTTGCATTAAAGTTTGAAATACAGAGTAGCTTTGGATTTCCTGTTTTACTATTGAAATAACTGAAATTATTTATTTTTTCAATGAACAATTGCACGCCCTACACAACTGACCTTTGTCCATTTCCGAAATTTGTGAGATGGCTACTTTTCAACTTACAAAGGAAATCCCCATAAAACAATAGGAGGAGGGGAGGATAAATGAGCAAAGAAAAATTTGGTTTACCACCCCCCACGACAAAACTCAAAAATGAGTTTCATTTTCAATGTGAAAATCGCAGTCAAACTAGAGTTTCAGAAATTGAATAACATTGTTGAAACATAAAAAATTGAGGAAGAAATCGAGCTGTCCATTTTACCCCGTTTTTGCTTTGCCTTACAACTCCTACGACGCAGTCTTACGACAATCGCTCGTTTTTACAAACTTCAAGTGAAGTCGGAGCAGTAGATTTGATCCAATTCAACTCATTATTTAAATCTGGCGTCCACATTGCGCCACCCTCTCCTATCTGTCCAATGATCAACAAAAGTTTGAACCCAGGGCTGTCATTGGCTATTCATAAATCACTCAACGACTCGAGTTGCGCTGCAGCAGGCGAGTTTCCGGTCTGTCCTCGTCGGCTTCTTTTCTACGGTTAACGTGACACGGGTAAGTTGTCTCTCCCACTCGCCTCCAATATTTCCCGAATTTCCAAAGGCCTGAGTCAAAATCAAGTGAATCTAGAGTGTTTAATCGGGTCTATTAATTATCTTGCAGGTGTTTTACACAAAACCCAACGCAATGGCTGCCCAAAAGAAACAGGTACGATCAACTTTAATTTCGAAGCCACGTGGTGGCCATGTTTAACCTCTTTCTGACGAGGGAATGGATTTTTTAATGGAGTTGTTATTATTAATTACTGATGGCGTTGGCCCTTTGGGTTTTTAGAAAAAGGCGATGGAGAGCATCAACTCCAGACTTGCTCTCGTCATGAAGTCTGGAAAATACGTGCTGGGGTACAAGCAGACTCTCAAGTCACTTCGTCAGGGAAAGGCCAAGCTCGTCATCATCGCCAATAATACACCCCCACTTAGGTGAGACTGAGATGCAGTTGTCCACGTGTGTTGTACAATTTTTTGGGGATTCACTGGATATTCAGCAAACACTTCGATTACTCCTAATTCAATTGAAAATACAGGTGTTTTCTGTAGAATTTCCTCGGCTCAAATGTTTCAAGTTCCTTTATTTGATTTTCTTGATGAAAAGAAGAAAAATAGGGAGGTCGGGGTAAAACGGACACCTTTGACTTTTTTAAAATGTCAATGAGGGGTTGAAATGTTGAAATTTGATCATTTTTTTTTCAATACAAAGAACAATTGCCAAAAAAGAATTTGTTTGGTTCGAATTTGAAAGTCTCAAAGATGAATAATTGTTCTGCTCTCGACAGCGACGAAATATTTGGCTCAAGAGGCGGATAATTCACACCAAACGGTGCCTTTTCAGGATGAAAATATCTCATACAGAGGAAAATTTGATTCAACAAATATTTTATCCCTAAGTTACAAGATTGCTATCATATCATTATTATTGTTTCATTTAAGGGTTCATTTGTTGTCTGTGATTATTAGACAGCCGAAGCGAAAAACTACTATCCCCTGTTTCGCATAAAACAAAGATTTTTCGGGAGCAAAATACGTATGGGAGTATCGAATAACGAAGGAGTAGTGCCAGAAATGACATTTTTTGCGTGTACAGAGAATACAATTTTTTTTCAACTACTAAATTTATTTTTGGCACTCTGCATGTTTGGCACAAAATAGTATATTTCGTAACGAGTGCAAAAAAGTGTTTTTTGACGAGTGGGAGGTTTATATCACGAGCCGAAGGCGAGTGATATAATCCCACGAGCTAAAAAACATTTTTTCACGAGTTACGAACAATATTTTTCATCACAATGTGGCAGAAATTGGACTTTTAGGCATGCAGAGCGTGCCGAGAAGTTCACTTTTCGTCACAGCGTGATGAAAAAATTCTTTTTTGATAATTTTCAAAAAATTATTTTCTTGGCACAAGTAAGACTTGTTTGAGAACTTTGTCGTTTTTCTCTCAGTGTAGTTTGCGTTAAAACTGAAGTAATAAACTCATCAGCACGCCAGAAGTTTCCCCTTAATAATCATCAACAGCCCGACGATTTAAAAAAATTAACACTTGCCAGGGTTTCAGTTACCACCCAACCATTCAAATCAAATAATTAAATTGTACAACGCATGGTTTTGGAGTCCTGCGGAGTAGTCTCCACTCGGCCGTGCTCGTAAGTGCACCAAGGGCCACAAAAAATCCCCAGAAATGCCCCAAGAATCCCCTTCATCCTTCTCATTTCGTCCCCAGGAAATCTGAGATTGAATACTACGCCATGCTGGCCAAGACTGGAGTCCACCACTACACAGGCAACAACATTGAGTTGGGTACCGCCTGCGGAAAGTACTTCCGTGTGTGCACACTCTCAATCACAGATCCTGGTAACTCTGATATCATCAAGTCCATGCCCACTGGCGACCAGGCGTAATTTTTTTTGTACCATTATCGCAACGTAGGGTTGCTACGTTGGGTTCTTTGGGATAAGGAGAAAAAATAAAGAAAACCAGGGACAGTTTCGTCCAAAATTATGTCCTTTTATTTTTACCTTCGTTGGTTTTGATGGGGGCGAGCTTTTTAGTGGACTTTTTTGGTCTTCTGGGGGGAGGGAGAGCCCAGGATCTTCTTTCTCTGGGCGAACATGTGGAGGTACATTTGTGGGAATACTGAAAAAAATAAAAGAAAAAATTAGGGATAAGAATTGATCGGCTGGGACAGGATTAATTAACTTTAAGTCACTTTTTGCTTTCGAATAGAAGCATTGTACTCGTCAAATCTGAAATTTCCATTTTTTCAGGGGATGATGACTAATTTTGGTCTCAGGAGTTCGAATAGTTTTCAAATTTAGTTTTTTGAAGATCATTTAAAAAATAATCGTCGAAATCTTTTCAATTATGGCTTAAAATATTCGGTTGGATGTTATCTCGGCCGAGTTCGAAGACAGCGGTGATCGCATCATTTGCTGTCAAATTATAGCCTTAAAAGGCATTTAATCGAGGTTTAATCATGATTTAGTCGGAATTTGGTCGGAGGTTAATCAGGCTTTAACCAAGGTTTCGTCAAGGTTTAACCAATGTTCAGTGGAAGTTTAAACCAGTTTAATTTTAATTTAGTCGGCATCTGTTAATGTTTAACCAGGGCATATGGAGCTCATGTGAGACATTTGGGACATTTAGGGATCATATTAAGGTTTCATGGCTGGTATATCTTCTTCCCCAATTTACCATTCAGAAGCAAATTGCTAATTCATTAGCAAAAAAGTTATACTGGTCCCAAGTCTAGTTTAAGGAAAACTATTCAGAAGAAAAATAAAATTTAAATAATTTACTTACGACCGAGGAGACATCAACAGTGATATATCAGGAGCATGAACTCTTGTGATACCAAATTTTACATTCATTTTTTTTTCACTCAATCTCTCTAATTTAAAATAAATTCAGTTCACTAAAATATTTTATCTCAAATTGTCTTTAAAAAAAACTATTGAATTTCCTGAGGTTAAACTTCAGGAAGGATCCCTACTAATCTGAAATTAATGACATAACTTTGGGAGAACTCATTACATATACGAGGAAATAATGTAAAGACGATTCTCTACATATCGTTATATACTAATTGACATGTATAAACTCGTATATTTACGGTTAAACCGTACCCTAAAATTTAATCACCAAAAACAAGGTGAAATTTCCCTTTGGCATTGGCCAGTTGCAAGAGCTCCAGCAACTAATCACGTTAAAAATAAAAACAAATAATACACGAGATTTGTTCTACTTACGTGGAATGTAGAGGAGCATTACAAAAATGAGAAGATAGTGGTAACTGAACGTGAAGTTCCAGGTATTTGGTAAGGCATAACTCCAGAGATCTGGATGACTCCCTGCATAAGATTGAGCTGCATAAAAGCATAACAACTCTCCGGTGACTCCGATGGGGTAGAGAGCAATGAACGTCGTGTACCTGATTGAGACGAAACGTGAAGAAATGATGTGTTCAGGGTCATGTTATATGAGACTTGTTTTCCTTCAAAATCAAAATCGAAAACAATGCAATACTTCACATCGATTAACGTAATTTCATTTACATCTTGATGAACATGTAATTATCTTGAAAACAAGTTGTCTTACGAAAAAATGTCAAGAAACATTTTTTACAGCTGAGAAAATTTCCTGCAAAAAATCTCCGATGACATGACCTCGCAAAATCACTTCCGATTGAGATATTTTCAATTAAACAAAATGTGGAAAACTACGAATTGGCTTGAATAATTCAAGCCCTCGTATTTTGAATATTTATAATTGCTTACCTGAGCCACACGAGCAAGTGTGGAACAAAGCCGATGAGATTCGCAAAGTAATATCCGTATCGAATAATTTCGGTGACTGACCAAGCAAAAAGTGCGATTGGCAAACCAGCGGAAGCAGCAGCGGCGCTCGCTGGTGTGGCTAGCAGCACGCCACACACCACCATGACTCGGCTCAATACTTGAAATGTCGTGATCACGACGTTTGAACGGACTAAACCAATAGCTGCGTGTAAAATCTGCGGAGTAAAATTTACAACGTGAATGAAAATAGTGTTGGAGAATAATGAAAATTTATGGACTATTTATTTAAAAATAGTAAAATCATTTTCTTCACCATCACCACATTTTCCAAACTGTTTCACGCTCATCTCATCCAAGACAATGTCAAACATTTCACTTTTCCATCTTAAGCATGTAATGCTAACAACCAATTGAATACTGAATTACTTATTGTTATCTTTTCGCTTATTTTCTGCGTTCTACACATTGTACATATGTAACTTGTAAATACCAGGCTGAAGGCCCTCGGGCGATGGCCAAAAAATAAAAATAAAAAAATAGTAAAATAATTCAGTAGTGAAGTGGTAAATCGAGATAAGTCAATTTTGACTATTGAGTTTCCAATGAATATCTCGAAATCTATGGAAGATAGCAAAATTTTTATTATAACCTTTTCTGTGGAGCCCATTGCGTGCTACAACAAATGTAATGACAAAAATTTCGCTATCTCCCTTAGATTCGAAAATATTGCTCAAAAACTCGACTGAGAGATCGACTTATCTCGGTTTACCACTTCGCTACTGAATTGAAATATAAATAAAATATCTTAATAGAATAAGTTGTAGGGAAGAATCGAATCCTGTTGATTTTCTATAGAATATTTTCTATCCAACATTTCAATAGAATCGGCCTGAAACTAATAGAGAGTTCAATAGAAATCCAATAGAATTTTCGCGAATTCGCTAGGATTTTTACTGAGAATTCATTGGAATCTACATAATGACACTGAATTTTCAATTAATTTTTGTGGAATAATTGAACTGAAATTCACAGCTTCAATTGATTTTTTCATCGAATTGTGAATTTTTAATAGTGAAATTCTTGGAAATTCCAGTGATATTAAATTCGATGGCGAGGAAAAAACCCATGAAATTTCGAATTTTCATGAACCTTCACTTGAATTTCCAAACATAACATGAATTCAGTAAAAAATTACCCTGGATTTTGTAACGAAATTTTGAATTATTAACGTCTAGAATTTATTTTCTCCGGGTTCTAGAAATTCCAGTTTCCGATCTTAAATTTTACTTCTTGTTCCAAATTAAAGTTTTATTAATTCCTTATGGATTTCAATTGGAAAATTAAGAATTATTCAATAATTTATGGTCAATTTTGCCACAAAATTAAACCCTCAGTATTTCCGTTTCAATCTCTGGTTTTCAGTTGCAGAGAACTTTCTTCGTAACTTTAAAATTCATAACTAAAATTAAAATTTTGAATTAAAATTCATAACTTTTGACATTTTCACTTAAAAATTCTCCCTGAGGTCTCAATTTCTTCGTTTTGAATTTGTTCAAAACTTGCTACAAATTCTCAAATAATATTAATAATGATTAAATTATTATCATCAAAATAAAAATCATAAATTTCCAAAATTCTTAAAACTCAAAGAATTGAATTTTCTTCGGTTTCTCGTCTTAGTTAAATTATTCGGAACAATTTCAATCAGTTTTAAAATTACATTAAATAATAATATTGTCCGGAATTGTGAGATCCTCACAATTTTCAATCAGTTGAAAATTCCAGAATAAATTGAATACATTCTCTTGATTTCTATGGGATTCTGTGGAATTATTGCAATAATTTTCAACAGCGACTTCCATGAAAACTTGCAATGCGAATGATTAATTTGAAATTTTACCTCCAGAACTGCAGCATTTTGGAATATCATGAGCGAGTTGTATTCAACGTCCCACAGACTTTGACCTTTGAAGTCGTCAGTGAAGTAGAATCTCGTTAATAAGCACAGTACATAACTCCAACTGAAAATAATCAAGACCGACAGTATGAGGGGAACTCATTCAGACGAGAATTTCCATTCAATTTTGAATGTAAATTAATTAGAAAGTCGGTAGTCCCTTCAAGATGAAAGGAGTTTTTGTAATTGAAAAGTGAAATTAAGTTCATTTAAACCCAAAATATTGGTTAAATCAGTCAGGAAACGATTCTGAATTTCACGATAAATCATTCGATAAAAAAGTTGATTAATTATTTACACAAGAATTAATTCTACTGACTTGTGCGCAATTTTAGGTATGAATGAATGAAAAATGGTGATTCAATCAAAAAAGAACTTCCTAATAATTAAAAATTAAAAATGAGGATTAAAAATAGACATTAAAAATTTTTTAAATAAACATAAAATGAAGAATATAAAATAAACAAAAAAAATGAGTAAAAAAGTAAAAATCCTTTTCTACTTTTGTAGTCGAATATCAGAGCTTTTGCATTTAGCCTCATTTGACCCCAAGTTTCAGGACCATAATAAAAATAAAAAAAAGTTTCAGGATATTCTACAATGATTTTATTATTTAACGTTGCAGGTCTGAATTGGAATCTCAATATTGAAACGTTACGAAACATTTTAAAAATCAGGAAAAAAAATTAGAAAGTTTACTTTGGGTGGAAGATTGACAAAATTATTAAAAAAATTGCAAATGTTGAAAATTACGAGCATTTTCTATAAATAATTTATAAATAATCAGTTTTTCACCATAAAAATCATTTTTTCGGAATCGTAAGAAATTCATTAATATTCAGAATTTACCAGAAATCGATTTCGTGCTTAAACAATAAGGTTGCCAATAGTTTAAACAATTTCGATTATTTATTTATAAACAAATTTGTAAACTAAATTATAAACAAATGTTTAAAAAAATTATAATTCTGTGCCAAATCTGATTTGAATGACGCTGAATATTCATGATTTTTTCAAATGAATGGTTCAATTCCACGTGCGATGAAATTTCGTAGTAAAATTTTCCGAATTCGCTAGATAATTTTATTGGATTTCTATTGAACTGTCTATTAGTTTCTGGTTGATCCTACTGGAAAATTCCACTGCTTATCTGAGCGTTTTTTTTTTCAATAGAAATTTTCAGTTGAAATTTCTATAGATTCTATAGAAAAACCTATTCCATAGAATTTGATTTTTTTAATCAACTCAATTCTATTGGAATATTTTCTGTAGAAAAAAAAGAAGAATGAAGCGAAAAAAAAATTATAAAATTGATGTCGAAGAATTCCTATAAAAAATTAAAGAAGAAAGACGAAATTCTGCTGATTTTTTCTATGAAATAAATTTAATAATTAGAATTTGATTTTTCTAATGCACTCAATTCTATTGGCGTATTTTCTATAGAAAAAAGAAGAAAAATGAAGTGAACAAAAAGCATAAAATTGAAGTCGAAGAATTCCTATAAAAAATTAAAGAAGAAAGACGAAATTCTGCTGATTTTTCTATCAAATAATTTCAATAATTAACATGATTTAATTTTTTCTATGAACTAAACTTAATAATTAGAATTTTATTTTTCTAATGAACTCAATTCTATTGGCATATTTTCTGTAAAAAAAAAGAGTGAAAAAAAATTACAAAATTGACGTAGAAGAATTCCTATAAAAAATGAAAGAAGAAAGACGAAATTCTGATTTTTTCTACGAAATAATTTCTGTTGGAAATTTTGGACTAAAAAATGCACAATAAAGGTGCGAAGTTCTTCAGTGGAATCGGCCAAAAAATATCAGAATGATCACTAGAATTTCCTATTAAATTCCCTCGGTTTTTCCAATTGAAAAAATTAAAACTCACCCAACAACAAGTGCAGCATTATACCCGATAAGATAAGCCTTTCCAATGGTACCGGGTCCCCTTTTCGCTTTGTCACCCTTACCCGCCATAGTTAAAAAATAAACCGAATGTCCAGTGAGACGCTCCAACCGACTCTGCCTCGTTCAGCACTTCTGCTGGGATTCCCCACCCGAAAATCAAAAAATTAGAAATTCAATTTCACCTCCACTTCTACTCCAGGCGTTCCTACATTGAGGCACATCGTAGCGAATACTCATTGCGTACATGCATTACGTACTCACCAGCCAGAATGCAGAATCCAGTGGCGAACGAGACCGTCAGTGGATGATTGCGGAAGAGATGAAAAAAACCGGTTTCAATGTTCAATTTTACTATGACATGTAAACATCTCATAACTGTTCATTCGGGTGTCTCTCCCATCCTCGTGGTGCCTTCGGTACATTCAGGTACATTTGCGCGACCTCGTCCCTGGGGGGTGGTAAAACGCGGGAAATTCGAATGCGAATGAGGAAAGGTGAATCGCTGAACAAAAAAATTTTTCCCATTCTGATTAAAAATTAAGGCAATATTAGGGAGTATCTCCGGTTAAAAATTATTTTTGGAGCTAATCAAATTTATTTGTATTTGTTCCACGCATTGAATGCTTTTCAGATTGTTTTTTTTTAATAAATGAAAAAATATTAATCCATGCGAAAAAGTGGCAACATCGTCGGTAGTTTTTTTTTACCAGGAGCTGGTACCACTGGCTCGAGGGAGCTCCAATCACAATGCTTCATCGCTCTCTCTCAGGAGACGTCGAGGCACAGGAGAACGACGACGAACCGGATCCGGTGACGCAAATTAAAGATGAAGTTAGGAGACTTTGGAAGGTCCAGTTCCAGGGAGCGGAGGATGGTCGAAATACTTTTGCTTTCTTCCCAGATGTGTTGAAGAGACTCGATTCTAAATTTGTTACTCCTCACTTCTACACTTCGCAAGTTCTAACCGGGCATGGTCAATTCCGGGCTTATCTTGAGCCCAGAACCTTAAATTGGGACGTTGCTGCTCGTTTAGGCTGCGTGCGCAGAAATTTCATTTTTTAGTACTTTTTTCGTTATTATTAATAAACAATGCTCCTAGGCGACAATCTTTTTCACTCAAAAAATCATTGATCACATGTTCTAAATGTGTCTAAAGTTTCATGACTTTGGCTGCATTTTTTCCTTGGGTTTTGCAGTTTTTTTGGTGATTTTCATAAGATCGAGGGTTAAACCACTTTTTCAAAAATTCATAATAAATTAACCATGCCCCCCAGCAGTCTGAAACTTTGCACATGCCTTTTCCATCATTTAAAGAATACGTAAAAAAAAGAAAAAAATGGCTGCTTTTTTTCCAACCCTCCCAGCTCGCCCGATTATCCTTAAGTGAATGTAAATAACCCACTGTAGGTTAATACAATAAATTTAAAAAATATCAATATAACACGGTGATGTACTCGTTGAACGGTTACATTGATACTGTACTCAAGGTGACTCTCTGACTAATCGATGTATACTCTTTGATGGATAGATTGATACTGAAATCACATTTGGCGATTTACTCCGTGATTTGACCCTGAACCCGAAGGGTCCATAAGTCGCTCGAGATTTTCCGTTGAGACCGGTAACTCTCAATGATAGATTATTTACTGCATTTTAAACAAAATCCTCTCAAGTTTTTCTCTAAATCCCGAAATTTTGGGGATATTTAGGAAAGACTCACATTTTTTGAAGGACAGCATGTCGATTAGTCTGCATTTTTCGTAAATATCTCTGAAACTTACTGTCTCAGCGAAAAAACTCACAAGACATTGTACACGGAGAATTTCGTAAGCTACAAAAAAGGTTTCTTACGTTTTTTCCATCTTCAATAGTTTCAGAGATATTCACGAAATAGTTAACGCGATGTCGCGCCGCAGGTTTTCTTTAATTTTTCTTTCATCGCTCTGTTGATACCGGCTCGCAACAGTGAGCGGGTTCGAGCGTTCAACCTGAAATGATAACGTTATTGTTTTGATATCACCGCGGACGAGAAATTCTGGAGAAGTCAAGTGTCAATATGTTTGGAGTTTTAAGGAGGACAGGGGGATTTTTCAAACCTTCGGGAATTGATCGGAAATGTTTCGGTGGATTTGTGTACAGTGGAGAGGTTATTCAGGCTAGGAGAAATGGCCTGCCAATTGTTGCACTGGAGACAACAATTGTCACACATGGCATGCCGTATCCCGATAATTATGCGACGGCTGTCACTGTTGAGAGTGTGATAAGGAAAAAAGTAAGGATGCAGGGGTCAATGGATTGTCCTTGCTATTTTCTTGGTTTATGATTGTACACTGATAGAAAAAATTAATTTGATCAAGAGAATTTTATTTGAACCAACTATCATTTGGTCGTCAATTTTGAAATAAACATTATTTCATAGTGAATACGAGTTATCTCTTCTTTGGAAACATTGGATTGGGAGAAATCGAACTTCTCTAGAATTGAAGTTCTTTTTGTTTGTCGCAATAATGAGAGCATTTGATTTCTCTCTAGCCGAAAGCTTGCCAACTCCAGAAATTCGTTGGTTCACTCAAAAATCAAAATTATTCTCTGTAGTATTAGTGAGAGGGTGATCCAAATAATATTAATAGAATTTTCCTATTTTTGTGGTGAATACATGCGACTTGACGCCAAGGACTGTTTTATTTGATTCAAGTAAATGTATCTGAAGAAGAAATAATTCAGTAGTGAAGCGGTAAACCGGGTTAAGTCGATTTTGACTTTTGATCAGTTTTTGATGAATATCTCAGAACCTAAGAGAGATAGCAAAATTTTTCTCATGACCTTTTTTGTAGAACCAATTAAGGGCTATAAAAAGTTCCTGACAAAAATTTTTCTATCTCTTTTAGATTCCGAGATATTCGTCAAAAACTGGCCAATAGTCAAAATCGACTTAACCCGGTTTACCGCTTCGCTACTGAATTGATATTCGCCGTAAGATCTTACTCATTTGAAATTGGTTCAAGTATACAATAATTATTCCGAGAGAGAAACATCTCAAATAATTTAAAAAAATAACTTTTTCTATCAATGTATGGAAAGTAGCAGTAGCTGTCACTCTCATTCGCGAATAATTTGCCGATGTCTGCTTGGAAGTAATTACAATTGCAGGAAAAAATTTTACGGAAGAAATTCCGAGCGAATCTAATTTTTTTTCTTCAAGGTCTCGTAAAAGAATTTTACGTTTGATTAAAACGAAAGTTATCTTGGTAGTGAGTCACTTTAAGAGAACAAGTGAAAATAGTTATAATTTAATTTTTCTTTTATTTTATACAGAAAAGGGCTTTAAGAAAATTTCTATGAGAAAAATTCTTCAAGCGAAGTGGATAAAATTGGAAAATTGCGAATAATTTTCCAGGGAGCAGTTCCCGCAACAATCGGCATAATTAACGGCCGAATCCATGTGGGTCTGACCGAAGAGCAGATTAAAAAATTGGCTGTTGAGGCTGGGGGTCCCCAAAGTGCCATAAAATGCTCGCAAAGGGATATCTGTGGTGTTGTGGCTGGAAGAGCGAACGGTGGAACCACTGTTGGAGGCACTGTGACAATAGCCAAACTCGCTGGAATTCCTGTGATGGCAACTGGTGGTATTGGAGGGGTACACCGGGGAGCTGAGGAAACATTCGATATTAGCTCGGATTTAGTTGTTCTGGGGAGGACTCCGGTGGCTGTGGTCTGCGCTGGGGTCAAAGCCATTCTCGATATTCCCAAGACTCTGGAGTTTCTGGTAAATTTCGTCAGGAATTTTTCAGTCCTCTGGACGCAGCCATCGGCATCAATCATTAGATGAGTAATATTATGAGCAGTTGCGCCTTGCGATAATTAAGGTTTAATTAACTTCCCTGAAATTTGAAAAATAAGAAAATAATTGATGATTCAAATTTTCAATAGATTATGAATTAAATCATTGGCAGTATGGAATTGTCAATTGACTATTGAGTAAATAATTATTGAGTAAATATCTCCGAACTCAATTATTGATTGGCAAAATAATTCGGAAATTAATCATCAATTAAATATCAAATTCCGAATTTTTTTAAATTTTACTGATGGGCAATTTAAGAATTAATTGTTGAGGAATATCGATAATCGGCTTATTCAAAATTTAAGTGTATTTAAAATTTATGATTATGCCGATGTCTGCGTGGAAGTAATTACAATTGCAGGAAAAAATTTTACGGAAGAAATTCCGAGCGAATCTGATTTTTTTTCTTCAAGGTCTCGTAAAAGAATTTTACGTTTGATTAAAACGAAAGTTATCTTGGTAGTGAGTCACTTTGAGAGAACAAGTGAAAATAGTTATAATTTAATTTTTCTTTTATTTTATACAGAAAAGGGCTTTAAGAAAATTTCTATGAGAAAAATTCTTCAAGCGAAGTGGATAAAATTGGAAAATTGCCTATTTTGTTTTGCTAGAAGATGAGTCATCTTGATGAGGAATTCAAAAAGAAATGGTCAACACGCATTTTTCTGGAAATTTAAATTTAAACTCAAATTGATGTGAAATGAAATTAGAGAGGAAAATTCAAAGAATTTTTCAATCTCTCAAAAGTAATCACAATCACAGTAAAAAATATGGTAATAAAATCCAAGAAAAACAAATTCTTTTGGTTTTCAATTTGACATAAAAAATGATCTTATGTCTGGATAAAATAGCAATTATCTCGGTAACTGGTAATTTCACGAGGAAAAGTCAAAAGGAATTTTTTGTCTCAAATTTAATTCCCCACAAAAAACTTCTGAACGAAAATTCCGTTATCTCTCTCAGATTCTTAGATATTTACGAATATTTCTGAAACGATCGGCCTTAATTTTTCGCTCTATAATTATCAGGAGACATTGGGGGTGCCAGTGGTAACAATGGGAGATACAGAGACATTCCCAGCATTCTACAGTCGCAGCACCTCGGATTACCTGAAATCCCCGGCGAGAGTATCTGGATGTCAGCAAGCCGCCGAGTGTATAAAAGCTCAAAGGGATTTGGGATTAAATTCGGGTCTAGTTTTTGCTGTTCCCATACCACAATCAGCTTCCCTCGACCCACTGGAGATTGAGGGATTCATTCAAATGGCCCTGAGGGAGTCTGAGGAGAAGAAAATCAGGGGGAAAGCAGTCACTCCTTATTTGTTGAAAAGAATAACTGAGTTGACTGGGGGAAAGTCGTTGGCAGCGAGTAAGTTTTTTAATTAGAATATTTGTACTCTTCATCGTAGGCATCCAGAGATGTGACGAAGTTGAATCGAAAGAAAGTCTTTATTTGAAATTTTTCTATTCGTTTTAATAGGATTTTTTGGTGAAAATTAATAAACTCATATATTTAGTCCAATTAAACGATCTAATTATGTAGGATCAATTCGCTAAATGATTTTTCCTTATTTCTGACCCTTATTTCTACCCTTGTGATCCTTAATTTTGGATTCTTAATTTCGACTACCAAATTTTCATCACCAGAAATCGATTTGGATTTTTATAATATAGAGAGAAAAACAAAAATACAGCGGAGAAAAACTTGCAAAAGTTGCGCTCAAGAATTTCTATAGAAAATTCAAAATCTACTGATTTTTTTTTATTGAATGGCGCAAAAAACAGATTGTTGTAATAGAATTCTAGTAAAACTTCAAGGGAATATTCACATAGTTCTAATAGAAATTCAACAGATTTTCATGAACAAAGTGCTGTTTTTCAATTAACGAAAAGAAAAGAAGTTTCAGTTTAAATAAAGGGTTTATCATGAGATTTTTTAATAAACTGTCATTTGATTCAAATCAAGTTCATTTAATTCAAATGAACCATTCATCTGGGTGTACTTACCTCTTTGGTCTAATGAAGACGTAAAAACTCAAATGTTTCAGATAAAATCCTCATTCAGAATAATGCAGCAGTGGCAGCAGAAATCTCCCTGCACTTGTCTAAATTACTTAATCAAAATGAGGAAAATTATGCTAATGATGTTAAGAGAGTAATTCCTGGTGTACCAGTGAGTTAATTTGTAATTACAATTTATAAAAACGTGTTCAGAATAAAATGGAGATGGCGAACTGAGTAAAGTTATGTAAATCACTGCTGACCCTAGAAAGAAATGTCAGAAAACGATTTCGTAATTCTCAAAGTTATAAGAAATTTCTATTGAATTTTCTATTGCATTTCAATTGCATTTCTGTTGAACTTTCTATTAATTTTTGACCGATTTTACTGAAATCTTCAATAGAAAATATTCTATAGAAAATGTCAACAGAATTCGATTTTTCTATACAACTGATTCTGTTGAGATATTTTCTATAGAATTTCCTCGACTCAGATTTTTCAAGTTTTCTTCTCTATTTTTCTTTTCTTCTCATCAAGAGAGTCAAACAAAAAACTTGGAAAATTTGAGTCAAGGCAATTCTATAGAAAATATTTCAATAGAATAAGTTGTATAAAAAATCGAATTCCAATAGAACTAATAGAAAGTTCAATAGAAATCCAATAGAATTGTCTACCGAATTCGCTACGTTTTTCTATGAATTTTTTTCACACGTTTTAGTCAATCGTTCTTCTTCCTCTTTCCATCATTAAAATGTTCTCATCCTTTTACGTAATCCGAGAAAATAATTCCAGGTAGTTATTGGAGGAGCAGTGGAGGACACACTGCTGCAATGTGAGGACACCCCCCTAAAAGTAAGTCACAAGCAAAATCAAAACACATTTTTTATACTAAATAACCAATTTTCATTTCTCATATTTTATTCGTATAATAATGATGATAATAACGAATTCTCTTCATAATATTAAATTAGGGCTTTTTGTTACGCGCATACATAACGTACGAAGAGTTTATTAATATTCCACTTGGTACACGTAGGTATGTATGCATGTTCGTTTATAAATGCACATGCAATTTTACGAAGAGCATTTTGTTAGCGAATTATTTTCGTTCAATTTGTCGTACCTTTCGTTCTCCATTATTCGAAGATGCCATGTGGATCTCACGAGGCAATTGTTCAAGAATTTATCTTCAATTTGTAGTAAATTTTCAATTAAGGCCCGGGTGTACTATCTTTCGAATGTTATCTGGATTTTTTTATCTTTCGTAATTCAAAATTGTCAATTGAGTGGTACATCATGTAGAAATTCCCAAAAATTATGATAGAATGATAAAAAAAATTGAAAAAATTCTGAACTTTTTCAAAGGGCGTTTTTAATTAGGATTCAGAATGAGTTGAAAAATGTGGAAATTACAAATATTTGATTCGCTGTGGCAAATTATCTATTCGCTGTCATTTTCCATGGTGGATAACAAAACACTAACTCCTCATGGGAAGTGACAGCTAGGTATCTCAATTTTCAAAACAGTGGTATGTAGTCATCGGGCATTTTTATGTGATAAAAGTGTGATTAAAAAATTCTCCAAAATATTACAACTTTTTTCAAAGAGCCTTTTCCGTAATAAATGTCTCTGTGCAGTAGGGGAAAAGATTTACGAAATGAGTCTTCCCCCTGATATTGATATTGATGATATTGGGTGACAGGCCGCCATTTGTCACCGTAAATCACATACATTTTTCAATTTCTTGTTATTCAACTTATTCTGAATATAAACTAAAAATGCTCTTTGAAAAAATTAAAATTTTTTTCTACTTTTTTCAAATTTTTCATTCATAATTTTTCAAAACTTTTGTATGATGCAGGACTTAATTGACGATTTCAGATGACGAAAGATGAAGAAAAACATCGAGATAACGTTCGAAAGATGGTTCACCCGGGCCTTAAAAAAAAATTTCAATTCAAATGTTTGATTTTTTGTTGAACATTTTTCGATTTTTGAGTGAAATCCCCATGAAATCCTCGAGTAAGCGCCCTTCGAAGCTCCATGTGCTCCTGCAACACGTTTATTTTAAGATATTTTCATCTTTCAATTACATTCTTACAAAAAGCAAAGCAAGGGTATAGGAAAGCAGTCTCGATAGTTTCTATTATTGGTTGTTTTTTTTTCCTGTTGTTTTCCATTCTTCTAACATTCACAATTATTCTCTCACGATCAACTGTTATAATTTATCACTCTCTGAATATATTTCCGATAAAACAACAATCATCCTCACCACACAATGAAAGACACCAGCATGAAACATTTTTTTTTCATGAATTACATTGTTGTCCCTTTTTACATTGAGTTTTTTTTCTCTGTAGTTTATTTATCTGGTTCGGCTTATCTAGGTACCACTGTGTGAACTAGCTGGTAAATTCAATTTAATTTTTACGTTTAACTGGTTTTTATAGGTAATTTTAGGAGGGTTTTGTGAAATGGGGTGAGTCAGGCTTTGTTGGATGGTGGTTAGTGGAAAATGTGGAAATTCCGGGGATATTTAGCAATAAGTGACTTCGAAAATCATGAAGATCGACTATTTACGTCCAGATAAATGGCTTGTTTGCAGTGAATGGGTTTATTCATTCCTCGTAATAACAGGCATGAAAAAATTTTGGACTATCCAAGTATCGTTTACGGTTCAGTGCAGACTGCAATGTAGATTAAACCATTTTCAATCAAATTTGTCAACTAAATTGCGTGAGAAAAATTCGAGAACAATCATAAATATTCAGCGTCATTCAAATTTTGTCCAAAATTATCATTTTTAAAAATATTCGTTGTTTCTACATGAATGAATAAAAAAATTAATAGATTATTAAAATAAGCAAATAAATAAATTGTTTAAACTTCGATTGTTGGTAAAATTCTGAATGTTAATAAATTTGTTACGATACCGAACAAATGATTTTTGTGGAGGGAAATTGATTGTTTATAAATGATTTATAGAAAATGATCGATTTTGCAAATTGCAATTTTTAAAGTATTTAATCAGTCTTCCTCCAAAAGTAAACTTTCTAATTTGTTTTTCAACTGCAAAAGTAGGAATTCATTTCACTGGAGAAAACGTAGCCAGAGCACTTGGATATCCTTAATAGGAAAACTTAGTAAATTCGCAAGACAATTCTATTGAATTTATGTTGGACTTCATAAGTTTTTTTCGTTGATTTTCTCGATGAAAAGAAAAACATAAAATGAAAATCTTGAAAAATTTGAGCCGAGGAAAATCTATAGAAAATATCTCAATAAGTTGTATAGAAAAATCGAATTCCATTGACTATTTTCTATTGAATATTTCTATTGAACTTTCTATTAGTTTTTGGCCGATTCTATTAAAATATCCAGTAGAAAATATTCTGTAGAAAAAGTTGATAGAATTCATTTTTTCTATACAATTTATTCTATTCAAATATTTTCTATAGAATTCGCTACATTTTTCAACGAATTTTTTTCACGCGAGAATGCAGCGGAAACAACTTATGAAATCTACGTACAACAATTTCTATAGAAAAGTCAAGATCAAGTCACTTTTTTCTATTACATATATCTAAAAAAATGACACATGTGGCACTCTTTTTTATAGAAATGGCGCTAAAAACTAATAGAATTTTTCAAAAGAATTCTTATAGAGTTCCACTAGAAATTCAATAGAATTCCTTAACGAAAACGTTGCGTTTTTCTATTAAATTTATTCAAACCTGCAAACAAGTATTGTTTGAGAAAAAAATTTTCTCTCGATAAAAAAAATATCGTCTCCCCCATAAATTTTATGATGACAAAATGACTCATCCCGTTTCACCACTTTATCATCAATTTCTTTAATCCATTTCTCGTATTTAAATTTAACTCTTTATATATATTATTTTTCATCTTTAAAGCAGGCACTATTCAAAGCTCCCATCATTCCCTCATCTAATTATTCACTTCACTCGTGTAACCCAATTATTGAATTATCTCCCCTTTAGTTTTTGTTTCTTCATTTTTTAAATATTCATCTTGTTTATTTGTTTAATTATATATTTATTATGACGACTATCAATTAAATTACAAACATCCTAATTTTTTTTATTTATTATCGTTAAAGCCTCGAATTTCATCTCAATTAGTTCGTCTTTACGTATCGGAACGGTTCTTCACTAGTTTTTGGTAATTTGTTTGATCTAATGGTGTTACACTTCTCATGTCTTAATGACAGGAAATTAGTTGTTCCATTCTTAGATTATTCATGTTGAGAAGGGGATTTAAAAAAAATAGTTGTGATAAATTTGGTTGATACCAAAGACGAGCAGATCACGTACGAAAAAAATTTAATTAAAATCCTAGTGAATTCCTAGGAAATTCTATTGATTTCTGGCCAATTCGATTGAGAATTTCGCAGCTCATCTGAGCTTTTTTTTCAATAGAAATGTTCAATAGAATAAATCCATAGAATTACGCTTGTTCATAGAAATTCCTCGGCTCAAATTTGCTTTTTGCAAAGTTTTTTTGTTTGATTTTCCGAATAAAAAAGGAAGAAAAATAGAGTGAGGATAAATTAGAAAATTCATGTTGAGGAATTTCTATAGAAAAAATTACTTAGAAAGATGAAATTCCACAGATTTTTTTCTATAAAATAATTGGACATTTGTATTGGACGTTTTCTATTGGGAAACGCGCTCTAAAGCTGCGAAATTCTCCAATAGAAATTCAATGAGAATCCAATAGAATTTTCTATAGAAAAATGCACCGAATTCGCTAGAAAATTCTGTTTTTATTGGACTTTCTATTAGTTTTGGCCGATTCTATAGAAAAATTCCGCAGCTTATCTGTATACTTTAAATGTAAATGTTCAATAGAAAATATGCTATAGAAAAAATGAACAGAATTATTTTTCTTTCTACAACTTATTCTATTGAGTTATTTTCTATAGAAATTCCTCGGCTCAAATTTCCTAATTTTCTTTGCTCAATTTTTCTAACGAAAAAGAAAGAAAAGTAGAGGTGAAAAAACTTGGAAAATTCGTGTCTAGGCATTCCTATAGAAAATGCCTTAATAGAAAAAATTCTATAGCAACCTGAAATTGTATAGCAACTGATTCTTTTCTATCAAATAATTTCTATTGGCCATTCTATATAAAAAACGCGCAATAGCATCAGCCAAAAACTAATAGAATTTTTAATAGAAGTTCAATAGAAATAGAATTTTCTATAGAACTCGATAGATTTTTTATGCAATTTTTTTGTCGAAACCTTTTCAGTATCACGTACGAAAAAACTTTATAAAAAAATTTTGCGAATTAGCTAGAAAATTCTATTGGCTGTCTATTGGGCTTTCTATTAGTTTTTGGCCGATACTATAGAAAAATTCCGCAGCTCATCTGCACTTTTTTAAAATAAAAATGCTCAATAGGAAATATTTTATAGAAAAAATCTACTCAAATTTTTAAAACTATAATTAAAAATTCTATACAAATTGAGATATTGAGACATTTTCTATAGAAATTCATCGAGTCGAATTTCCTCATTTTTTTTGCTTGATTTTTCTAAAGGAAAAGTAAGAATAAATCGAAAAAAAAACAGAAAATTAATGTCGATGAATTAAACAAAAGGGAGATAGCGAAATTTTCGTAATGACATTTGTTGTAGCTCTCAATCGGTTCTACAAAAAAGGTTTTAAAAAATATTTTTCTATCTCCCTTAGATTTCGAGATATTCATTGAAAACTGGTCAGTAGTCAAAATTGACTTGTACCGTTTTACCCCTTCGCTATTGAATTCTGGTTATTTTTTCTGTTAAATAGTTTCTATTGAATATCTTACATTGAAAAACGCACGAGGAATCAGCGGAATTATTCAATAGAATTTCCCAGAAACTAATAGAATTTTTAATAGAAGTTAAAAACCAATAGAAAAAAAAAAAACAAATCTAAATCCAATAAAAAAAATCTAATAGAATTTTCTATCGAATTCGCTTTTCTTTAAATTTTTCTCGTGCGTGATGAGTTATTTTCCTTTCCTAAATGATCAATGACGATGACAATAATTGTTACAGTATTCACGATTTTTGATAATTTCGTTTTGTCACTTTTTGGCTTCTCTGGTTGCTTCCCTTAACAACCTGACAGTGGAAATACTCATGAATGCTTTCATTCAGACGCATTTTGTGCGGTACTAATCGATATTTCGTCACATTATTCCGTCATGTTTTAATGAATATATTGATTACTACCTTTGAGCCACGAGAAGTCAATAATTTACAGTTGTTGTTCAGGAGAATTTGTCTTTCATTGTTATTCCTTCTCAGTTTTGGGTCAATTATGTACACAGCGAGCGGTATGCGTGTCGGTTGGACAGTAATTATGAGGTAATGGTGCAAATAGAGCGACGAAAATAAAACAGTCACGTTCGTCAATGTCTCGGGAAAAATATAGAGACGAGAGAATGGGAAATGGGGGAGAATTTAAGGGGAATCGTAAAACTTGAGTCCAATTTTAGGTTTTCGAGAAAATGTGGATGAAATTTTAAACGATAAATGTCTCTTGGCATTTTGCTCGCCAAGAGCAACTTTTAAAAAATTTTATCTGAATTTTTTGGTACATTTTTTGGATATTTTTGTCAAATTTAATTACCAGTGAAATTTCAAGGAATTTTGTCATTAAAAATTCGGTTTTTCTTGGAAAAATCAAAGAGAACTGTAAATTTCACTCACCCGTATTTTGAATCCGTAATCGTGGCTTTCGCACAAAAAAATGCGAGTAGATTTTTTCCAGAGAATGAAATTCCCAGCAAAAAGTTAAATTTTCGAAATTTTTTCCCGAGACGAAGTGCAACCAGAGTCAGGCAAAATTATAATGTGGAATTGAAATTATTTTATTACGTACAAAATCCGTTAACGGTATTGCTCAATTTTTTAGTTTTTATTAAATTAATCATCAATCACATTTTTCAAATTTCCAAATATTTTACAAATTGGTAATTGACTTGGGAAGATTGACGATTATTTGATTAATCAAATTCACAAATTTGTAAGTAATCATTTAAATACAATTGAAAGTTAAAATGATTTTCAAAACTCAATTTAAAAAATTCTGAACAAATTATTCAATTCAATTTAATTAACATAAGGATATCCAAGTATATTCTACAGTTTAGTGCAGACCACACTATAGATTTAACCATTTTCAATCATTAAATTTGTCAATTGTCAACAGTTACATGAGAAAATTTTGAAAAAAAAATCGTAAATATTTAGCATTATTCAAATTACAAATTATTTTGCACAGAATTATCATTTTTTTAAACATTCGTTGTTTATAAATAATTAAATAAATAAATAAGTAAATAAGTGAATAAATATGCAAAAATAAATATATATAAATCAATTAATTAATAAGTTGAAATTGTTTAATGAATAAATTTGTAACGATTCCGAACAAATGATTTTTATGGTAGAAAATTGTTTATAAATTAATTATAAAATCTGCTCGTAATTTTGCAAAATTGCAATTTTTCAATTATTTCAATCTTCCCCCAAAAGTAAACTTTCAAATATTTTTTCAGATTCTGAAAATATTTTCCAACTGTTCAATAACGAGTTTCAGATTCAGACCTACAATTGTAAAATTTAAATTTGAAATAATAAAATCATTATAAAATTTCCTGAAACTCAGGGTCAAATGGGGTTCAACTGAAAGCTCCGTTATTCAACAACAAAAGTGGAAAAGCATTTCACTGAAGAAAAAATATCGAAAGCACTCAGATATCCTCAAGGTAATTAAAAAAAACATTACTAAAGTGATGATTGTTGCCGATCTCTGAGTGCAATTTCCAAAAGTTGAATTGGAAAATAAAATTGAACTGAATTTGTCTTCCTATCCGTCACAGCATTGGTTATTTATGTAGTATTTATGCAAGTCGTATGTACCGTGTCGAAATTTCAACGACAGCAAGTCTTTCATCCTCGACAGTAACTGCCTCCAACTGGTGGACCCTCTCCTCTCGAAAATGTCATTTCTCCCGTTCTCATCATTTTTCCCACAACGTATTTATGCTTTTCAGTCTGTATGTTAAGTTAATTCGAACGAGGGCAATTACGTTAATGCTCGCGGCTCCCCACTCACGTAACATTCACGTCCAAACTCACTCCTAAATTCTCTCTCACGTTTCCACATTCGTTTTCTCCCCTTCAACTGTTTTTTTACATTTGTTTTTAATTTCATTTCTTGGTCATTTATGCTGAACGCAATGTTTTCATCGAGTACTGGCAGTAACGTGATTTCTTAGTAATTATTCCGCTGTTTTCTTGATGTAACTGAAGATTTTGGGGAATTAGAGTTGAGGGAAATGCCGAGGAAATGACGGGGAAGTGTTGAGGAAATTTAACAGGAGAGAATAGTTTTTTTTCGTCATGTTTTTTATCGGTTTTGATACTCAAAAACAACTCGACACGTTTCAGTCTTTGTCACGCAACCCTCGACTAGACGTTATTTTAATATATTTTTAGTTTATGAGGTGAATTGATGCCCAGGAGAATTAATTCGAGTTCGTGTCGAGTTTAATTAGTTTTTTGGGAGGAATTGAGGGGATAATTTTTCAATTAATAATGCAACATTTGAGGTGATTAAGGGAATAGAACATTCATATCCATTTGATCAGCGAACATTCAGTTGATGGCGATAAATATTTTTTCGAATTTCATTCGCTGCAATTATCGCGATAATGACGTAATTTTCAGGGAAAATATAGTGAGAAATTTTTTTCCGTAACTGATGAAATTTCCTACAAAAATATCTAATACAATTTTTTTTCCATAAATTATTCATTGAAGAGGGCAATTTTCCTATGGAAACAATTTTAAAAAATTTCTCTCGAAATTTTTGTCTAAAACCACTCATTATCGAAATAATCGTCAAATTCCCAGAGGTTTTCACCTGAGAAATTCCCAGGAAAAAAGACTATTCAGGAAACTTTTTTTTTAATTGTGAGTCAAAGGGTTTTGAGGGTTAAACGACCCTTAAGAGGATTTAGGGATGAAAGTCGAATGGTCTTGAGGGTTATGAGGGTCAATAACCCTCAAAACCTTTTAGGGTTAAGAGTCAAATGGTCTTAAGGGTCGTATAAAGTACAGTAAAATGGTCAAAAAGGGCCATTTGACCCTCAACTCAGAGCCTCTTCAAGGGTCGTTTGCTCCTTAAGACAATTAGACTCTCAACTCCAAACGTTCTTAAAGGTCGCATGACCCTTGCGACCATTTGACCTCTAGCTCCGAACGTCTTTGTTACCATTTGAGGGTCAAACAACCCTCCAGGACGTTTTTAGTTGAGGGGCAAATGGTATTGAGGGTTTTGAGGGTCAATAACTCTCAAAACCTTTCAGGGTTAAGGGTCAAATATTCTTAAGGGTCGAATAAATTACAGTAAAGTGATCAGAAAGGGCCATTTGACCTTTAACTCTAAGTGTCTTCAAGGGTCGTTTACTCCTTAAGACAATTAGACCCTCAACTCCAAGCGTTCTTAAGGGCCGCATGACCCTTGCGACCATTTGACCTCTAGCCCCGAACGTCTGTGTTTCCATTTGAGGGTCAAAGGAACCTCAAGGATCTTTAGGATGAAAAATTTCATTCTCAAGAGGTTGTTTGACCCTTTAACTCTCAGCCCTGAAAGCTTTTGTTTCTAGTTGAGGGTCAAATGACCTTTGAGGGCGTTTAGTGTTGAGGGTAAAATGCTCTTGCAGGTCACACAAACCTTGAGAAACTTTAAGGTTAAGGGTAAAATGGTCTTAAAAATCGCAAGGGTTGGACCAGAGTGACAAGAAAGGGTCGGTAGCCCTTTAAGATAATTTGACCCTCGATTCCAAACGTCTTTAAGGTTCGTTTAATTCTCAAGAACATTTGATCCTCAACACTGAAAATTGTTAAGGGTCGTTTGGCCCTCAAGACCATTTGACCCACAATTCTGAACCTTTTTAACAGCTGTTTTTTTTATCCTCGAGACCATTTGATCCTCAACTCTCAACGTCCTGAAGGGTCGTTTTACCCTCACGTAAAAACTGAAAAAAAAACTTTCCTAAATTGTTCTGATCAATCGTTTTTCCTGGTGTTTCTTCAATTCCCCTCAGCCAAACTCAATGAAATCCTCGAAATTAATTCCCCCGACACGCAAAATAATCGACGAAAAACATTAAACCCATAACCGCGATAACACAGACTACTTGTAGAATGCATCAAGCTCGACTGGTCTATTATTTCCGTATAAAAAACAATTCGACGTTTGTCGCCACCACTTCCATAGTCAGGTCTTTCTGTTTTGTCCTACAATAGTTATTCCCGTTGGTGGACTACCTCCGTTTGACATTAAATAACGACGATTAAACTCCCTCATCTCGTAATTGTTATTACCATTGCTCTTCTCCTTGGCTGCATTGCAATTGCGATGAGCTGTCGATGTTGGGGTTGTCTCCTCGAGGATGAGTGCACAGTGACTATTAGTATCACTGTCAGCACCAGTGTCCTGTTGTAGATTACTCGTGAATAATAGGGGATGCTTAACACCGTAGTCCTGGTCCAACTGTTGTGGAAGTAGGGGTACATTGTTGCCTACAATCAAATCTTGTCCTTAATTATTTCGTTTGAATTGGGGAAAATATTCTCTAGTTGACATGCTTCATTTATCTAGGACATTCAAGTGGATCTCTTTCGAGGCATTTGCCGTCAATGGCCGAGCTAATGCCACTGTCCCGGTTTTTGCCACCCTCAACGATTTTTTAATGGATGAAACTTGAAATTTACCAAGAGTAAACAAAGAACCTTAGCAGAGGAAATTTTCTGTTCTTTCAGTCAGAAAAAATGATGGTAATCGCACAGTAAAAAACACTCAGAATTGAATGACTTTATATGAACGGGTGTATATGTTTCGATTGATTTATGTAGAAGGCATCGAAACGAATATTTTGAGGAAAAAAAATCGAAATCGGTCCAATAGTTTTGAAGATATTTGCGAAAAACGATTTAAAAACGAAGTTTTTTCTCAAAAACTATTTGATCGGTCGGGCTGAAATTTTCCACAGAGTTAGTCCTCATTAAGACCGATAATCTGACAGGATTTCAGATTTTTTGGAGTTATTTTAGCCACTTGATTACTCGATTTTCTAAAAATTGACCACTGAGAAGCAAAAATAATGGTCATCGCACAATTGGAAACATTCAAAATTGAATAACAAAGTGTCTGCGATCTGTCGAAAAGTGGCACTTACTGGGACACCCTACAATTACCCATGTCCCTATTTCTGACCCCCGTATTTGAGGGCAAGCTGAGCTATCAGAATCTTTGACTATATATTTATAATAATGGGAGGATATATATACCACCTTTCGATTCATTTCGCATTTTAGAGATGATGATGGTCATTTTGATCATTATTATTCGATAATATTACTGCTGCGCGCTATTCCTCCACGAGGCATTAACTGACAGCGAAGGGTGGCAATAACTGAAACATGACCTTCCCAAGTGGCAGACATTGACACGTGACGGAGATTTTCTATTTTTCAAATATTAATTTATTTCATTATTCCTTTGAGGAAATATCAATCGCGAGTGACAAAAGAGAGCATCAACTATCTACTTGGTGCGCTGATATGACGAATTATGGAAAAAATATAATTACTTGACTCTCATCAAAGACAAAAGTAATTAAAAAGACTTGCGTTAAAAAACAGCTCCACTTGCACATCCGAAAAACTGTAATTACGTTGGAGGAAGGATTGAGAGATTAAAGAGTTAAATGCCCCTAAAAAATCGATAATGCATACAAAGAGTTGAACCTAATTATCCAATCCCCCTAATGTTCTCTTTTAATTCCCGTTATTTCACGATGAATTAACTCGAGCATTTCATAGAATTTTACTCATTCAAGTACTAGAGAAGGAATTCACCATTAAACTGAATTATCAACTCATTCTCTCTCTTCAAAGCTAATAAAAGACGAAAACAGACTACAGAATTTCAATGAACCCGTTTACATGAGCTTACAAGCCCGTCAATCGTTTCCCCCGACGATACACGAAATTGTCATTTCCCACGCTCAACTTTTAATAACTCTTTGATACTTTAAAACTACCAGTAAATGGATTTTGTGCTGTACGAGCGGGGAAATAATACTTTAGAACTGAGATGGAGTGGGAATTAGTGACTCACGCGATTCAACACGAGTCATTGAGAATTTTTTATAAGGGGTATTAACATGATAAACCGGAAATTTACTTAGATTAATGTTTTACACGCGAGTTTTAGATCAATATCTCGGGAATTGCAGGAGATGGCGGAATTATTGTCAAACATTTCGTAGAAAAACCCAGCGAATTCGTTAGAAAATCGGATTTTGATGCGGCTCAGCTGCATTTTTTTCAATAGAAAATATTTTAGAAAAAACGTCAATAAAATTAGATTTTTCTACACAAATTATTCTATTGAGATCATTTCTGCAGAAATTCCTCAGCTCAAATTTTCCGACTTTTTATGTTGAATTTTTTTAAAGACATAATGAGAAGAAAAATAGATTGGAAAGACTTGATTCTTGTCGAGGAATTCGTACAGAAAATGTCTCAATAGAAAAAGTTCCATAGAAAGAGGAAATACTACAAGTTTTTTCGCTAGTTGCTCATTGAAGGGGCTGTAGGGGTACCATTTTCAAGAAATGAGCAGCTTTCCATCGGCCCCCACTCCTCAACCAATGCCGACTCAAGTTTGCAGAAAAATGAGAGGGAAGAATAGGTTTATTTTCGAATAAAATTATTTGGACCTCTGTGTTTACGTACAGAGCACACAAGAAAACGATAAGGGGGCTGAGAGTAGGGGGCAGCGCTCGAGTGTCCAAGAAGGGGATTAGGGGAAAACGAGCCACTAACGGGCGTGCAACTAGCGAGTCTACTGAATTGCATATTTGCTATAAAAAAAACTGCGCAATAACCAATAAAATTTTCTGTAGAAATTCCTCCACTCCAATTATTCAAGTTTCCCCAAGTCATCTTTTTCAATGAAAAGGAAAGAAGAGTAAAGCTTACAAAATTTGGAAAATTTATGTCGAGGAATTCCTACAGAGAATGTCTCAAGAGAAAAAGTTGTACAGAAAGATGAAATTCTCCTGGTTTCTCCTACAAAATACTTTCGATCGGATATTTTCTAAAAAACGCGCACAGTCTAATCGACTTTTCTATTGAATTCCCTAGATTTTCTACGAAAATTTGTCGTGCACTGTACCAGGTCTAAGGACTAATCTAGAACTGCTTCATCTAAGATGCCCAAAATTTTCGAGACCTCTTCGACCAAAGGAAACCCACCAAACCTTAACTGTCACCCAATCCAAGATATCCCCGCAAATCTCGTCTACCGCATGAGTCATCAAAATCCATTGTCCAAAGCATGATAAACCCACGGTCCCCTCGAGGAAGTTGAAAAAGAACCCATCGAAATGAAAGAAACGTGCAGGAAGGAAGGGTGAACTAACCGAAAAAGGGATCTGTGTGTATTAAACTCAATAGTCAACAATCACCATGACTATTACAATATCAAGGACAATATTTCTTAAGCCAATGCCAGTGATTTGTTGTTACTGTGTCGAGGAATGATCTGCGGTGTGCTGAGTTTAGTGCTTGAATAAGCTGTGCAGCAGGATGACGACGTAACTGGATGATGATTAGCCCTACCGAAACTCGATGGATTATTAGTGATGGTAGATGATGAAACGACAATGGGCAGTGTCGTACGTCTCGGTCCAACGTAGTTCATAACACCCTTTCCAGTGCCATCACTACCAGCTAAGGTAGCTGTTGCTGTGCAAGAGGAGCCACTAGCTGTTGTCGTTGTAACGGCAGTTGGCATAGCTGCTGGCTGACAGAATGACTGAATGAAAGCGGCCGATGCCATTGGCGGTGGTTCCCTCAACAGCCGTATCTTCTGTATCATCTCCCTAATTTCATACCTCAGAATACCGAGGAAGCACAACTTGGCAAAAGCTATAACACAAAAACCAAGCACAAAGAGAAGATCAGCAGTCTTTCTCAGCCACTGCATGAGAAACTCTTCACACCCATTGTTGAATGGCTGATGGCATCCCACAGTATCATTGTTAGCATTAACCCCACCAACACTAGCACTACCTAACACAGCGGGACCACAGCAACTCTCTGGTATGAATCTACTGTCAAAGTCACTTGGCCCAGTGACACCACAGCAGGAAAAGTCTCTCTGCAATCTGTCCCAGTTATCACTGAACCTACCCTCCCTCCCGTAATCCAACTGCAGCTTGAGCCTCAACACTGGCCTCAGCTCAGCTCTCATCCTCTCAAACCTGAAGACCCATGCAACACCGATTATGGCATCACCAAACAGCAATGCCAGCAGCAGGACCCAGTAAGCATTCAGCAACTTGGCGCTGAGCCGTCTTGCTGCTATGCAACCCAACAGCTGGACAAGACCAAGCTGCGTTGCTAGTGCAAGATATGCGTACAATGCAGTTGGATCCCATGCTCTTGGTACACCTGGCACCAAATAACGTCTCGGATCACCCGAGAACAACAGTGTACGTGACACAACAGCGGCAAAGCCAAGTGCACTTCCAAGCAGCACTATGTTACAGGCATATATCCATAATCGATAATATCGCATCACGACACCTTGACTACAGTATCGGCTTTGTGACGCCGATGTCAATTGAGTACACGTTGTACCCGTTGTAACAGTTGTTGTACGCGATGTTATAGTCTCTTGTCTACCAGGATTTCTATTTCTTCCCAGTAATTCGTCACTCTCCGTTGCTTCACTGTTATTGTTATTGATGTTTGATAGCCCTTGATTGTGACAACAACCACCACCGCTGCGGAACTGCTCGTTCTTGCTGGTATTGGTTGCGTTTATTATCTTCTCCTTGTCCGTGTAACTGCTGTTGTTTGTTTTATTGTTATTGTTGCAGTAACACTTGTCGATTATAGTGTCAACACTCTCCTTTATTATGTGCTCACTCGTATTGTTGTCTATTACCAGTGTCAATTGATTGCTCAATTGTTGGCAATTACCCACTTCGTATTCACATGAGTTTGTCAGAATTTTTTTAGCGTGCGGCGCGGCAAAACGTTGCAGCAGCATCACCGTCATACTAGAGGGTTGATTTTTTGTGTTTTTGGTTTTTTTTTGCGTTTTTCGGGGATTTTAATGGCGACCTTGGCACCGGTGTCGGGAATATTTGGGGTGATTTTCTTCATAAAAAGGCAGGTGTCCTGATTTATGTTTCTCGATGCTGTGGGCGATCCAATTGGGATTATTTGAACGGTATCTGGTGGCTAGCGGTGATAGCGGTGGGGCATGTCACGCGAGGCATCGTCAAGGCACCTCGCAATCGGGCTGCCATAGGTCACTGTGAACAGAGAAATGTAAGGTGAGTTTTTGGGGTTGCGTGTCCGGGGTGTAAGTTATGGGGAGGGGTTTTTGGGTTAATTGGGGTGTCAGTGGACGGGGTTAATTCGGGGTGAGTGATCCCCGGGGAAATCGGGCTACGGGGTTTGTTGTGAGAATTTCGCGCGTGAGACGGACGATAACTTCGGAAGGGTTTTCAGACATAGGAAATGATTTTTTTGAATTCCTTGAGCGGTTTTGGAGGTGACGTTGACACTGTTGGGAAAGAATTGACATGTCGTGGACAGTCAATTTAGTTGAAGAGCCTAGCGAATTCGCTGGAATTCTGTTGGATTTCTATTGAACTTTCTGGTGGTTTTTGGACGATTATATTGAAGTGTTCAGTAGAAAATCTTCTGTGGAAAAAGTTGATAGAATTTGATTTTTTTATTGAACTTATTCTCTTGAGATATTTTCGGTAGAAATTTCCTCGGCTCAAATGTTTCTAGGTTTTTGTTCGATTTCCTTGATGAGATGAAGAGAAAAATGGAATGAAAAAATTGGAAAATTTGAGCTGAGGAAATTTTAGAAAAATTATTTCAGTAGAATGAGTTGTATAGAATAATCGAATTCTGTTGACTTATATAATAAAAAAGTAAGAAGGTTTACAAATTCAGGAGGCGCCCCTGATTCCGACCTTTACTATGCCCTTGATGATAATATTGAGAATAAATTATTATCTCTCTGACATATGGGAGTCAAATCCTTAAAAAATGATGATAAGAGTACACCTCACACTATTCTATGTAAATAAATGGAAACATGAATCGTCAAGTTTCACGACAAAAGGCGTTGGTTGGAGTCTTTTGTAAATAATAAAAATCTCAATTTTTGAAAGGAGGTAAATCATCCTATTAATTTTTTTCTGTATAATAAGAACACCTAAACATACTCAAGAAGATTGGGGGAAGGGAGTGAGCGAAGGGAGCGGGGGGCGGAGTCTTCCCGGTGTTGGCGAGCGAAGCGAGCACGGGGCGAACCCCCTTAAGCTACAGAATATTTTCTATTGAATATTTCAATAGAATCGGCCAAAAACTAGTAGAAAGTTCACGAAAGAATAAATATTCAGTACCAAATTACAATTAATTTTTAATTTTAATTGAAAATTTAAAAATATATTCACTTGAATTTTTCATATTTCTATTAATTTCCTTGCAATAGTTGAACCCAAAAGACGAAATTCCTTAAAATTTTTCTGGAATATCATTTGATGAAAATTTCCAAAAAATATACCGGAGGTTCTAGCTAAAAATTTTGAAACATGCACTAAAAGCTCGATTTCTCAAGCAGTAGTTTTTCCTGTAAATTGTCATGGTTTCTTATGGGCAACCTTGGGGCTTCTCATATGAACATGTCTGTAAGTTTTGTTTCTTTGTGTGTTGTACCTATTTACTTTGCTTGGATATACATTAATGGAGAGGGGTGTCGAACAGCCTAATAAAACTTCCACATCGGTTTCATAGTAACCAGGGTTAAAAATTCATAAGGAAATGATTATACCTAGCTATAATGATTTATTTATTTACATAACAGTTTGGAGAGAACAATATTGGGGATTTTCTGTTGATTCAATCCGGAAATTGTGGTTTGCAATTACTTGTTTATTGAATTGTTTAATCTTTTAATGAAAATAAAAAAAATTAGCGAATTCGCTAGACAATCCTATAGAAGTTGCTATTAGTTTTTGGCCGATTCCATTCCATAAAATATTCTCACGTGGAGCATGTAGTTTTTCAGCAGACCTAACTTTTTCTCTCAGTGTTCTAGCGAGTTTTCCTATAGAATATTTTCTATTGAGCATTTTAATAGAATCGGGCAAAAACTAATAGGAAATTCAATAGAAATCTAATAGAATTGTCTGGCGAATTCGATGGTGGGGGTTTCGCGGGTCTACGGTTTAAGGTATTTCGTGTAAAAAGTCAAAATAATTTTTTTCTATCGTTATTTTATATCGCTTTGACCCGGCTAGGGTATACTGCGATGATGATCAAGACTTTAAATGTTTAGATCTCATCATTCTACCCAGCCGGGTTTTGAACTCGGAACCATTCGCACGCGAGGCAACGAACTTACCCACTGCGCCAAGCCACCGAGCTACTATAAAAAAAAATAAAAAAAATTAAAAAAAAAAGATTTATGGGAGAAATTCCTGAGTATGCTGCATCATTTAGACCTGCAAAGTATAAATAATAGAATCATTGTAAAATGTCCGGAAATTTAGGGTCAAACGGGGCTCAAATGAGAGCTCTTATGTTCGACTACAAAAGTAGAAAAGCATTTCACTGAAGAAAAAATAACCAAAGTACTTGGATAGTCTCAAGTCGTTCATTCTATGAGTGTGGGTTTGAGTTCCTTGGGTATAAGTATGGCATATATGGCATATGATTTGATATATTGAGTTCATTCCTATCCAGTGGTGGAGGTTTACGGTTTATTAAATCAATTTTCTTGAGAGGCTTCGGAGTAGAGTTAGTATTATTGATGGAAGTAATTCGCGAGAGGCGCAGGCAGGTTTTTCTGCACTTTAAATTACTCTGAGTTGAGGAGTTTTGATGGTAGAAGTTTTGAGGTGAAATTTACAAACTTTTTAATTGGATCTTTCCTTCTCGGTGGGAAGGAGTTAGTCGTTCCAGTTGGGCTTTGACGAATTCATTGGGGTTAATTAGAGGTTATTTGATCGATATTTATAGAGGAATTTATCTCCGGCGATCGTAATGGGAATCGTGATTTTTAATGGGAAAAGTTGGAGAGTGCAATGTCAATCCCATCAAGACATGAGACATGACATGTACGAAAAAAAAAAATCTAGAAAAATCTGACGAATTCGCTAGAACATTATATTGAATTTCTATTAAACTTTCTATCGTTTTTTCTCAGTAGAAATGTCCGATGGGAATTTTTTTTGAAAAGACTACATTTATTGTTGCAGTAAAAATTTTCAATCTCGGCGCGCGCGTCGCATGATTGGGAAAAAAAATCCTTTTTGATAATTTTTAACGAACAATTTTTTTGGCAAAAGTAAGACTTGTTTGAGAACTCTCAATAAATGAATAAATATCTCCCCCACTCCAGCCCTACCGCAACACTGATAGCTCGCAATAATTGTCGTTGATCATTTGCTGAATAAATCCATTGAAGACCCCCCGAACTGGAACGAAGAAAGAGCACAAAGATATTGGCAATCAACTCCCCCAAACAGTCCTCGAAATTATGTGAACCAAACAGAAAGAAATTAGTCTTCCCGACGCACTCCCCCATCTCATTACCCTCGATTGCCCCAATTAGCCTGCAAATTAAGGGTAAAAAAATCCGTAGCCCCCGCATCGTTGGAGTAATGTCGATTGCGCCCACTGGAATTATCCCATTCACGATTCGTCAATATTTGTATGTATTTCTTGATGATTCCCCCAAGGATTACGTGTATACATCACGCGCACACAGTTAAAAAATTTTAGCTGAAATTTACAGTGCACTTTTTGGAAACTTTTATCATATTTACGAGAAATTTCACTGATTTTACTGAAATTTCAAGGAATTACGTCATTGAAAATTCTGAATTTCAATCTCTATCCAAAAAAAATTGAGACAAAAATCCAACGGAAAGAATACACTAGAATAGTTGCTTGAAAATTGAAAATTTTCGTGTTCAGGGATTGAATCAGGGCTCGACAAAATTGAGACTCCCCCTCCGTTTCGCCCGCCGGAGAAATACAGACGACACACTTTAAACCTATCTTTCGCCCTCTCCGTTCCATACACTCTCGCTTCCACGCGCGCTTCTTCCCCTACAATTGGTCAATATTTGTTCTCTATTATCCTCCCACTTCCTAACGCAGAAAATGTAAGTCCTACATACATAATAACGACTCATCGATTCCTTCGTTTAGTCCACAAGGTGACATTCATGCCGATTTATTGTGAAATCTCGTAATTGTCACATTCTTTTTGGTAGTTAAAAAAGACTGCATACAAACATACACACACAAACACACGCCAACCCCTGTATGACCCCCGACATCCTTATTCTGGCCCTTGTGACCCTTAATCTGGCCCTCCTGACCTTTATGATCTTTAATCTGACTCTCCTAGCCCTTATTCTAACCCTTATCACCCTCAATCCGACCCTCCTGATCCTTATTTTGACCCTCCTGACCCTCATTAAACCTCTCGTGACCCTTATTCTGACCCTCATGACCCTGATTCTAACCCTTCTGCCCCTTAATCTGACCCTTCTGACCCTCATTAAACCCATTGTGACCCTTATTTAGACCTTCATGACCCTTAATCTGACCCCTGTTACCCTTAATCTGACCCTTCGGACCCTTCTGACCCTCATTGAACCCCTCGTCACTTTTACTCAGACCTTCATGACCCTTAATCTCACCCTCCTGACCCTCATTAAACCCCTCGTGACCCTTATTCTGACCCTCGTAGCCCTTATTTTGACCCTTATGACCCTGATTCGGAACCTCGTAACCCTTATCTGACCCACATTAAACTCCTCCCGACCCTTATTCTGGCCCTCGTAGCCCTTATTTTGACCCTCATGACCCTGATTCGGAACCTCGTAACCCTTATCTGACCCTTATGACCTTTGTGACCATTCCTTTGACCCTCGTGACCTCTATTTTAACCCTTGTGGCCCTTAATTGCAGAGTCTTAATTTTGAATATCAAATTTTTCACCAGAAGTCGATTTAGATTTTTGTAATATAGAGAGATTTTTCAAATTTCAATGGTGATAAATGAACCTTAATTATTTTAAGGTGCAACTTCCCGTATTATTAATATTATAATGAATGATCCCGATCCCTGGTCAAAATGACTACGTTTCTTAATAAATCTCGAATGAAGAATATCCCAGGCAAAAATACGTACTCTCTGTTTACCCCACCGAACTGATTAATCCCTTGAAAATAAATCTCTTCCCCTCCATAAAATATTCCCTGTCTGCAATGTATATCTCTTAGGCTGGAGCAATTTCTCCTCTTAGTCAAACCCCCACACGACACTTCTAAATCATCACCTAAAGTTCACAGTTTTCCAATGATTGTTCCGTAAAATTATAAATTTTCAATTACGAAATTTCTGGAAATTTCAGTGAAACAACCTCTTGATAAAAATTCCAATGAATTGCACCGAAAATTCCATCCAAAAATCTTCGTCGCAGTGATCGATTCACTTCAAGGCTATGAAAATTGATACGTCTCGTAGTAAATCTGAAATCAAGGATATCCCATTCAAACCATGTCCTCTCTGTTCTCCCACCGACTTGATTAATCCCTCGCAGATAAATCTCTTCCCCTCGATGGAGCATTCTCCACATGCTCTGTATATCTGTTAGTCTGAAGTAATTTCTCCTCTCAGTAAAATCCCCACATATTTCTAAATCATCATAAAAAGAGCTCACAACAATGGCAGAGGATGGCCACTTGTGAAACAGTTGTATTCCCAGTCGTCATTGTCGTTTGTACACAGGGGCCACAGTGGATTGTACCATCGATCTGTTTCTCCGGCGAGTGAGGGCGGCGGGGAGGAGAGAGAGAGAGAGAGCGGGGCCAGCGGAGTTGCTTCGAGAAAATATATAACTGCCCTTCCCCTCACCCAGGCCCTCCCCAGCCGCCCCACGTCGCACTCCCCTCTTCGCATTTCAACTGTATGACGAGCCGAGTGGATAAAATGCTACCGGAGTGCCTGAGGAGGCTTGAATATGCTTTTGTATACGTGTCACCATTAAAAGCACTATGTGCATGCCGTTATTGCTGGGTTATTCCGCAGATTGAATTGCAAATAAACGTGGCAAATCGTCCGGCATTGAGAGAAAACGAGGCGTTAAAGGTGAAGGAAAAAACATTCATCATGACCTCTTGACATTTTTTGCTGAAATTTTGTTCTACTCGCTCGATTTTTTGGGGAATTTCATGCGAGCTTTTTTGACGGTGAAGAATAGTGTCAGTGTCACGGTTGATGCCACTGTTCACCCCGGCTTCTGTCACCCTCAGCGATTTTTTAATGGATGGAGATTTAGATTGTACATTTACCGGGAGTAAACGAATCCTCTTAGGGTAAAGGGAATTTTTTATTCCCTGTGGACAATGACATGTTTTTTGAAAATTATTGCCACTTCTCATAGTGGCATTAACTGGAACATTGACTGTGGATTTGAATGTTTCAGGAAATTACTGTTATCTGAGCAAACAAGAAAATAGCATGAATTGTCTCACTATCAACTCTCACATGTCTACTTTCGTGTCGAAAAATGTTCATTCGATATCAAACAACGACCAAACCTGTACTTTTGGAAATAAATCGACGTTTTATGGAAAGTTTAAAATTTTTTTCAGGCGAGGCATTGTATTCATTTCAAAGGACATTCCAAATTTCATATAAAATTCAGTGCAATGCCAAATTTTTTTCAGAAAGACGAAAAGTTCCTACTTTACGTTAATTCTCTCTGAATTTTCACATAATTGAAACTTGAGGAATGTGTTTACCTGAATTTTCCAGATTTCTATCAATTTTTGTGGAATATTTCAATTAAAATTAAAATTACTGTTTCCAGTGATTTTTCTGTGCAATTGTTATCTCTTGACATTCTTGGCGAGAATTTTGTTCTTCCTCGTAGGATTTTTAGGCCATTGTTCGATGAAGTGTGAAGGAACCGACTGGCACGAATTTCTGAACATGTGGAGTAACGATTGATTGACACGACACGCTAGAAATTTATCGTGTTTCGCTCATTCTGCGAAAAATACATTTCTCTTTCGTTTTAACTGAAATTCACCATGATTTGTTAATGAATTCGATAATGAATAGATGGAATTGATTTTTTCAAATGTAGGTATCGCTGAGCCCTATCAATCGCCATTAATTAAAATTGAATTCATCGATTCGTTTTCTTTAATTTTCGAATTTCTTCGAAAATCGGTTGTCCCACGATAACTAAAAAAATGTTTTGAATTGATTGAATGATGGCTTAAAAAATTTGTTTGGATGTCTTTTTGACCGAGTTCGAAGATGAAGGCGATAGCAATAATCGTTATTTTGATTTATTTGAAAATTTGCAAAAATTTTGTATTTTTTGAAAATCAGAATTCCGGGGTTATCTTTGAATATCATGTTTCAAATGAATTCAATCATAGCTTAAAATGTTTGTTTTAATGCTATTAAGTCGAAGTTAAAAAATGATTACAATAGCTATATTGGTTGATTTAAATTTTACGATTATTGTTGAAAATGTCGAAATTTTCATGAATTTCCCTGAAAGTGAGCTTTCTGATGGTTTCTTCAAATGTGATGTTTCAAATTCATTCAAGTATGTATAAATAAAATTTTTCTATCAACACGAAGAAAGGGACAATAAGAATAATGATGATGATAACATTCAATTAAGTTGNGGAATTAGTTGAAAAGAAATCTTGCTCAATTTAATAAAATGAAATAAACAATGAATTATACACATTACTAATTTATTAGCAAAAGTAATTATGCTGTGTTTAATAATAGTCTATCTCGCGGACAAATCATCCGAATTTGTTCAATTTTTTCTCATTCCACAGCTCGAAAAATCGTCGTAAATATGCCCCGTCATCCAATGAAACATCGCTCGACCAATCTCTAGTGATAAATCACCCACAACAACCCTCTATCCTCAATTTCGATGCTCCACCACTGGTTATGTAATACACCCTTTGACCTCTTCTGTTCCTCCACCACCGCCTGGCATCCAGTGATATATATCTCAATCTCAATCCCACCTACTTTATTCCACCCGTAGACTACCAGTGCCGTCCCTATCTCAACAGCCAGTCGGATTACAAACAGATAAAGACTGATAAAGAATAAAAATTTATGCACACTACGTACTCGTTTTGCTCTGGAGGTACTATCTAGATAAACCCATCGATTTTGCTGTTGCGGGTGGGTGGGTGGCGGGGGTAATTGGTGTCGCGGGAAGGGGGGGGGAGGGGGACAGCTGATTGTGTTTCAGTTTACTGGATAACAAACTTCTCTATTTTGCTTTTTTCCGATCTGTCATCGATTTTGTCCCTCTGAAGAAATGGATTTCGATTTTTTTCTTCTTTTTTTTCTTTAGAAAAACAAAAAATACTAAATTGTTGGAGATATTTAGGTCATTTAATCAGGAAATTATCTATTTTCTATTATTTTTGATTTTTTATTTGTTTTTTTCAAAAACATTTTTTTTGTCGATTTTTCATCAATTTTTTTCTCTGAAAAAGTTGATTTCGATTGTTTTTTCTTTATAAAAAAATAGTAAATTTTTGAAGATTTTTTATTCCATTTGATCACGAAATTCTTTATTTTATTATTTTTGATTTTTAAGTGATTTTTTGCTAAAAAAATTCTTTTCCTTGATTTTTTAAGTTTTTGCTTTATGAAGAAAAATAAATCAATTCTCAAAGATTGTTAATCTTCTGTTGGAGATTTTTCTAATTCACCTAATTACAAAATTCTCTATCTTTTCCCTTTCTTCAATCAATATTTTCCTCAAAACATTTTTTATCTCCATTCTTCTATTCTTTGTTTTATAAAAAAAAAAACCAATATAAAAAAAATTAATTGTTGGAGTTTTTTTACCTCTCATGGATCCACTTCCAATTTCGATTTTTTTTGCTTCATAAAAAAACAATAAATTCTTAACGATTCTTCAAATATTTCACTTCACTTAACCAATTTCTCTACTTTTGTTTCTGAATGGAAGCTTTGTAATCGTTCAAATTTAAGTTTTGGATTTTTCTTGTTATATCGACCCATTAGGATCCAAAAAGTCCGAAAATGCAATTGTTCGCTAATGAATGGATGGAATAGAATCGTATTTTTCAAATGTAGATATTGTTGAGCCCTATCGATCGCCATTAATTAAAATTGAATTCATGGATTAGTTATTTGAATTTTCGATTTTTTTCGAAAATCGGTGGTCCCACGATAACTAAAAACATGTTTTGAATTAATTGAATGATGGCTTAACAAATTTGTTTGGATGTCCTTTTGACCGAGTGCGAAGATGAAGGCGACAGCAATAATCATTATTTTGATTTATTTGAAAATTTGCAAAAATTTTGTATTTTTTGAAAATCAGAATTCCGGGGTTATCTTTGAATATCATGCTTCAAATGAATTCAATCACAGCTTAAAATATTTGTTTTAATGCCATTAAGTCGAAGTTAAAAAATGATTACAATAGCTATATTGGTTGATTTGATTTTTACGATGATTGTTGAAAATTTCGAATTTTTCATGAATTTCCCTGAAAGTGGCGTTCTCATGGTTTCTTCAAATATGATGTTTCAAATTCCTTCAAGTACGTATAAATAAAATTTCCCATTAACAATAAAAAAGCCAGTAAAAAAGACAATCGGTTGTATAGAAGAAAGGGACAACAAGAATAATGACGCCGATAACCTTCAACGGAGTTGAAAATTGCCAAAAGTAGTTAAAAATAAATCTTATTCAATTCAATAAAATGAAATAAACAATAAATTACACACGATAGAAGGAAATGATGAGCAAAATAACAACACTATAAGCAAAACAACCGCAATTTCCCACTCGCTCATTCTTCCCTTCATCAAAAAACCGAATAGTCAGAGATTTTTTACCGCTAACGGATCCACTTCCGGTCGACTTCAACCTGGCTTCCGTATGGTCATTATCCCTGATTGATAATCCTGTCGATGCAATCGCAGAACCGTCCATCAGTCACAAAAAAAAATCCTCGAATATTCTCTCCCCCTCACGATTTATGTCAATAAAATTGATCCAAACTCTCCCCCCACCCCCCTTCCCCCCTTATTTAAGCTCGAACGATCAATCACCGTTTGTCCATACCCCACACACTGCACCCCACGTAAAAAAGCACAATAATGCCATTCCAATTGTTATTAATAAACCCGCACGATTTGCACACAACCCGCACTGTCACATGACGAATAAACCACATTGTCCTCCAGTGTCACTTAATGAGGGGGCGGGAGAGCCCCAAACACTCCTGCAAGAAGTTTCCTCTCAACCCCTTCAGAGTCACTCGTGAAAAATAAATTACCCCGTTAGCACATTTTTTCTTCTCCCCCCACTTGACAAATTAATTGAATCCCGCGAGGAGTTCACGAGCATTTGCCATCTCTCTCGTGATGAATCCCCGAGTCCTTGGGAATGACAGTGGGAGTCAGGGGGTGGATTGATGCCAATATTATTCGGGAAGACGAGTCCTTCGTCAGCTGGAAGATGGCGGTGAATTTTCATTTGAATTGTTCACTCAATTTCCTCCCTCTTTGCACCTCTGCACAGCCACGAGTTTTCTTTTTTTTTCATTACTATTGTCACTGGGATCAGCCACTCACTCTTTATCCATCAATAGTTTATGAAAATAGATGTCCTGGGAGGGAGATTTCACTTCAATTCGAGAGGAAGGAACACCAGCGCCTCTCAATCCCCGACTAAAAGCCGATGGTCAACTGTGTAAGGGAATAGAGAGATGAGGGGAAGGGATGGAATCCGCTAGGGGTGGGGGCGCGGGAGGGGGGGGGAGGGCTTTTTGTGCCGGAGAGCTTGCGCACATCTTCACAATGTTATATTGCCTCGAGTTTCGGGTTTTTCGGTGGCTTTCCGAGGAAAGCTGTTGTGAAATCAACTTCGATAGATTGTTGGTGGGTGGCGGGAGGGAGGGAGGGGGGGGGGGGATTTTGTGTTTAAGGGTTATCGATCGGTCGTTATCGCCGGGGTGAATTAAACTGGAGAATTTAAATTTAGAGGTGGGAAGACGGACAATCACCTCGGACTTACTTTTTTGCGGAGAAATGCTGTTGTCACATCAACGGCGATAGGGGGGGGGGGAATTTCGTGATTAAGGGGTGGTAGGAAACTCCTCTAGTTTCCGTTTATTTATATTTTTTAAACGAAATCAATGTTTTTAGAATAAAAAAATTGATTTCGTTTTTGCTTCCGAATGGAAACTGTAATCGGTCGATTTTTCGATTCTCTAATTTTGCTAGGAAATTACTTAGATTGGCATGAAACGTTGAGATATGGTGTTTTTAGAGCATGCCTGTGTGTACGTCCGCATGTGCGTGTGAAATTCTAGGTTTTTTTAATAAATTTTCACAGAAAAAGGACTAAAGTGATAGATAAAAATCTGGAATTTTGGCTCGTAATTGGTATTGTTTGGGAGCACATCTGGGCGAAATTTCAGCTCAATCGGTCCAGTAGTTTTTGAGATACAGCGATTCCGGAAAATTTTTTTTTTCTCAATATCTCGAAAACTACTGCATCAAATGAACTTTTTTGGCGTCAAAATATTCCTTATGATAATATCTATCGAATCGGACCATAATATGCCTAGCTCACTATTGCGAGTCGCCCAGTAGTTGACATTTTTCATTTTTGTGATAAAATTGATGTGAACACGATAACGCCTGAAAAAATTGAGATAGGAAGTTGAAATTTGGTAGGATTCTAGCTCTTACTGTATTACAGGATGGGATTTCAGATGGGCGAAATCGAATGAGTAGTTTTAAAGATATTCAATTTTTTGTATAAAACTATATTGTTCAATATCTCAAAAACTATTCATCCGATTTCAATTTTTTTTTCAAAATATTCGTCTTGATGTCTCCTATCTAGTTCTTTCAAAATATATATAGCCGTTCCTACAACGTTCACGAGATGTTGGCGCTTTTCTATTTTTTTGTCTGAAAGTTGCTTCGACGTTCCATTACATGAGTGAAGGATGTGGTAAAGTTCTAAAATGTTGAGGATTAATTAGTATCATCGAGTTGCACTCCTGTGTAAAATTTCAGATTGATCGATTCCATCCTTTTTGAAATAGAGCAGTTGATGTAAAAAACGTTTTTCGCATAGAATGACATATCGTTGTTCTATCATTGATTTTCACATGGAAACATTTCTCAAAAATGGGGTCGTGTAGATATGCCTATCCCACTGAATAAAACCGAAATGTAATTCTCAATTTTAGAAGGTCAAATGTTCCGAGGAAGCGTTTTCAATGAAAATTGCTGCTTTTCAATTAAAAAATGAAATTTCAACGGATCCATTCGGATTTTTTATTTCTACCAATGGAATTGGTAGAAATAAAAAATGAAAAAGACAAACAACGCATCAAGTGACCGTCACATGTCTTCTGACAGAAAGATGAGATGAAGAACTGCTGTAAAATCAACTTTCATAGATTGTTGGGTGGGAGAGGGGGAGGGGAGGTCGAGGGGATTTTGCGTTTAAGGGTTATCGATCAGTCGATATCGCCGGGCTGAATTAAACTGGGGAATTTAAACTTAGAGATAGGCAGACGGACAATCACCCCGGATTTCCTTTTTTAGATTGGGAAAGTTTAGCGGCGGGCGGGGAGGGAAGTTTTGAGCGGGTGATTCATTATTCGCGAGGGTTGACGGCTGTGGGGGGTATAGACGCGATGGAGTTCCTTTTTTGATGGGTTTAGAGTGACACGTGCGGAATTTTAATGGGGAGTGGGGCTTGAGTGGAGGGGCTTTTCGGGAATTGTGGAGGACATTGAGGAGTTTAGGGTTGGGAATTGGGGAGTTTAGGGTTGTTTGTTTTGGAAATGACTCGGAAGAGTGGGGCTTGAGAGGGAATGGTGGCATTTTACTCCTCGCTACACTGAGAGAAAAACGACAAAGTTCTCAAGCAAGTCTTACTTGTGCCGAGAAAATAGTTTTTTGAAAATTATCAAAAATGGATTTCTTTGTGCCAAACATGCAGAGTGCGCCGGAATGAAAAATTTTCATCGCAAAAATAGATTTAGTAGTTCAAAAAAAAAATTGCATTCTCTGTACACGGGAGAAATGTCATTTCTAGCACTACTCCTTCGTTATTCGATACTCCCATACGTATTTTGCTCCCGAAAAATCTTTGTTTTATGCGAAACAAGGGATAGTAGTTTTTCGTTTCGGCTGTCTAATAATCACAGACAACAAATGAACCCTTAAATGAAACAATAATAATGATATGATAGCAATCTTGTACCTTAGGGATAAAATATTTGTTGATCAATTTTCCTCTATATGAGATATTTTCATCCTGATAAGGCACCGTCTGGTGTGAATTATCCGCCTCTTGAGCCAAATATTTCGTTGCTGTCGAGAGCAGAACAATTATTCATGATTGAGACTTTTAAATTCGAACCAAACAAATTCTTTTTTGGCAATTTTCAACTAGCGATTTTGTTGACCCAAACAAGACTTGTTTGACAACGTGTTTGTTTTTCTCTCAGTGTACATCAGGGAAATTGTTTACTCAAATTGAATTGATTAAGGATATGCGAGTAGCTTATCCATCTATCTGTTTACACAAATTAATTTTTGAATAGAATAACAATGACGATGGGATAGGAACCCTGTTACATCGACCGAAATGTTCGTCATTTAACTTCACTTTATGGGAGATAGTCTCATTCTGAAATGCCATCACGCGTGAAATTAATAGGTAAACGAGCGAATTTGCTAGATAATTTTATTGGATTTCTATTGAACGTTATTACTTTGTGGCCGATTCTGTGGAAATATTCGGTAGAAAATATTCTATAGAACTTCCCGATCTTTTCGTTCCCATGATATCGTTACAGCGACAATTCATGTCAGCTTATTTTAACTCGAAAGTTCTCGTGATTTTACTATCTGGTTTATTTAAGTTTCCGCATTGTTTATGTGCTCCCTCAGTTTGATGGCAGAACACACAAGGGAAAGAGCCGGAAGAGCTATGGGGGCGTGGGAAGGAATATCGCTGCTGCTCTCGTTGCACTTGGAGTGGAAGGGACCAAGTTCCTGTCGGTTGTCGGCGGTGATGAGGCTGGCAGGACAATCGTGAGGGATCTCGTGGGGGCTGGGGGGACTGTGAGAATGTTGTCGGGTGAAACTACTGCGAGGTAAAATGAAAATATGTACAGAGAGAATTTTTTTTAATCTCAGGAGTTGACGGATTTTCAGTGGCATGTCCCCGATTTACAGGGACATGTCACTGATTTATAGAAATCTATCACTGATTGGCGATAGTGGACACTGACTAGAATTACCCTGATCATCACTGATTTCCATCACTGAAATTTGGTGATGGATGACTAAAAATTGATGATGGGTCACGATTTTCAAAAATCATCGTAAAAATTAAATCAACCAATATGACTTCGACTTAATGGCATTAAAAAAAAACATTTTAAACTGTGATTGAATTCATTTGAAGCGTGATATTCAAAGATATCCCCGGAAGTCTGATTTTCAAAAAATACAAAATTTTTGAAAACTCAAATAAATAAAAATAACGATTATTGCTATCGCTTTCATCTTCGAACTCGGTCAAAAGGACATCCCAGCAAATTTTTCAAGTCATCATTCAATCAATTCAGAACATTTTTTTAGTTATCGTGGGACAACCGATTTTCGAAAAAAATTCGAAAATTTAATAAACTAATCGACGAATTAAATTTTAATTAATGGCGATCGATAGGGCTCAGTACCTACATTTGAAAAAAAAAGATTCAATTCTATCCATTCATTAACGAACAATTTAGTCGCGAAGTGGTAAAACGGTTTAAGTCGACTTATCTCCGAGTTGAGTTTTTGAGGAATATTTCGGAATCTAAGGGAGATAGCGAAATTTTCGTAATTACATTTGTTGTAGCTCTCAACCGGCTCTACAAAAAAGGTTATAACAAAAATTTGGCTCTCTCCCTTAGATTTCGATATATTCATTGAAAACTGGTCAATAGTCAAAATTTACTTGTACCACTTTACCACTTCTCACCTGAATTGAAAGTCCTAGTCCAAAAATTGCGTTTTCGGACTTTTTGGATCATACTGACTCGATATACCACAAAAAATCCAAAATTTAAATTTGAACGATTACAAAGCTCCCACTCAGAAGCAACAAAGCCATTCATTCTTCCTCAGTCCCGCAATAAACATTCCCCAAAAGTAATTCCAAATTCAATCATCATTATCACCCCAATTCCCCCCAAAAACTGAATGAAAAATTGAACAATTCCATTACTCTTCCAAACCAAATCATAATTTCGATTTATTTCTCCCCCAGGTACACCGCAGCGGTAGACGGAGCCGGCGAATGTCGATTTGCCGTAGGCGAAATGGATATTTTTGATTCAATCGACGTATCCCTCATACACGAGAATCGATCGGCCCTCGAGCAAGCACAACTCATCATTCTCGATGGTAATCCACCAGTCGACACCATTCGTGAGGTCATCGACATTGCTGTTAATTGCCAGATACCTGGTGAGCCAAATAACTTTTTCATTCTCTAAAAAAGAGCCGAGGAAACACTTGGCATTTGTCCACACAGCCAAGACAATTGATTTTCCCAGTGATTCACCCACCGCCCGGCTTGAGGCCATTCTCTCGTGTTTTACGATGCAGTGACACGTCACACTAAACGTAAAGTGACGCTATTCCCTTGTGTGTCTGACCTTTCCAGACTCTATTCACTTTTAAGTGAAAAAGTCGTGGGGGAAAAAAAAATGTGCAAATGGGGGAAAAAACTTTTGTCGCTATTTTCGACACATTTTTTGTCCTTCTCTCGTCTTTTCTTTTATTTTTAGAGGGCTGTTTACACTGGAACTTTACCAGTACTGCATCAATGCATGACGCCTGGCTATTCTCGGGACAGGGGGTAGAGAAATGAGGAAAATCGATCTCAGTTTATGTAGGGATATATTCGTGTGCGTTACTTAGTGTACATACAGGGGATTTATAAGATTAGTTGTAAAAATAGTGGACGGATTGGCTTGCATCACTAAGCGTCAAGGCAGAAGCATCAGTTTTTTCAAGTATTTATTTTTCGTGAAAATATGTCTAGGTGTGGAGAGGAAATATTAATTTTTAGTTTACTGAAATCAGTGATTTTGAATATCTGAGAGAAAAACGAACGAGTTCTCGAACGAGTTAAGGCAAAATCGAGAAAAACTTAGCGAATTCGTTGGAAAATTCTGTTGGATTATATTGAAATGTTCTGTAGAAAATATGAAATTGAAAAAGACAATTGAATTATATTTTTTTGTCGTATTCTCTTCAGATATTTTCTAGACAATTTTCTCGGCTCAAATTTTCCAAGTTTTTTTCATTCTATTTTTCTTAACTTAGAAAATTTGACCTGGGGAAATTCTAGAGAAAATATCTCAATAGAATAAGTTGTGTGGGAAAATTGAATTCTTTTGAGTTTTTCTGCAGAATATTTTCGTTTTATTACAGGAGAATGGAACACAGCTCGTTTCATTATATGAACAATGAAAGTGAAGAAAAAATAAACAATTTTATTAAACTTTATTTGAATCGAATAAATGAGTTCATTCAAATAGCTTGTAATAAAGCTTTCAAACTTAAGCTTAAACTTGCTTTTTATTTGAGATCTTATTCTCATAAAAAAAAAAAAATTTTGAATAGAAACGAATGTTCGCCTGATCGAAATAAAAAGTTTATTTGTTAAAAATGGAATCATTGTTTAAACAACGAAGAGAATAATTTTGTTAACATATAATAATCCTTTACTTGGATTAAATTTTTTTAATTAAAATACATATTTGAGTTTATTAATTTCCAACGTAAAAAGCTATTGGAATGGATAGAAAAAATAGAAAAAACCATAAAGGGTCAAAATAAATGTCAAATGTTGAGTTTTATTTGATTTACATTCGTCATATCTCTGGGTAAAGGTGACAAAAATGAAAAATTTCCCTGTCAAATCACCAGTAATCTAGATAACCATAAATTACCTAATTACGAACAATGAATTCTTCAAATCAATTGATCAGTGAAATATTTTCAGGAATTCCTCCAAGCGAAATTCATTAAATAAAAATATATAATTCGCAAAAATATAAAACTGATGCTTCGATATTAAATCTAAATCGAGTGCAATCTCCAACGATTCGATCGATCGAAAAACTTCATGAAATCACTCTAGCGTAAAATACTTGGAGAATGAGATTCGGACGGAGTTTGATACTTAAATTATACAGTTATCGCATTATCCAATGGAAATGTGATTTATATGTATCCCTGGCGGCTACTGGCAAAGCTCTGGCGGCTGTGGGACGTGGGCTGCATTTGTACCACGAGATTTCGTGATTGCGCCCGATTTTTGTAGCCAGCGCGTGCATCCAGATACAGGAAAAACGCCGCGACACCGTGAAACATGGAGGCTATCACTGCAAATGCGAATGACCAGGATAGGTAGTTCCAATTTGGGTACATCAGCCAGTCACGACGCCAGCATTGACCGCCGAACACTGAGACGGCCAGGAATAGTAGAAATGCTAGAAAAAAAAATTAATGGGAGAGCGGTTAAATGAGGAATGATTCAATGTGCGAGTGGACGAGTGGAGCAACGTAATGGTCTATTTTCGTATTTTTGCTTCCGCATGGAAGCATTGTAATTGTTCAATTTTAAGTTTTCTATTTTATGTGTTTTATCGATCCATTATGATCCCAAAAGTCTGAAAATGCATAATGAATAGGTGCACTGAGAGAAAAACGACAAGGGTCTCAAAGAAGTCTTACTTGTGCCAAGAAAATAGTTTTTTGAAAATCATCAAAAAAGGATTTTTTGTGCCAAACATGCAGAGAGTGCGCCGCAATGAAAAAGTTTTGTCGCAAAAATAGATTTAGTAGTTTAAAAAAAATTGCATTCTCTGTACACGCGAGAAATGTCATTTCTAGCACTACTCCGTTATTCGATACTCCCATACGTATTTTGCTCCCGAAAAATCTTTGTTTTATGCGAAACAAGGGATAGTAGTTTTTCGTTTCGGCTGTCTAATAATCACAGACAACAAATGAACCCTTAAATGAAACAATAATAATCATATGATAGCAATCTTGTAACTTAGGGATTAAATATTTGTTGATAAATTTTCCTCTGTATGAGATATTTTCATCCTGAAAAGGCACCGTCTGGTGTGAATTATCCGCCTCTTGAGCCAAATATTTCGTTGCTGTCGAAAGCAGAANCCGAGAGCAGAACAATTATTCATGTTTGAGACTTTCAAATTCGAACCAAATAAATTCTTTTTTGGCAATTTTCAACTAGCGATTTTGTTGGCCCAAACAAGACTTGTTTGTTTTTCTCTCACTGTGGAATTGAATCTATTTTTTCTCAAATGTAGGTATTGCCAAGCCCTAGCCATCGCCATTACTTAAAAAGTAATTCATCGTTTCATTTTTTTAATTGTCGAATTTTTTAAAAATTCAGTTGTAACACGCTAACGAAAAAACATGTTCTAAATTCAATGAATGACGGCTTAAAAAATTCGCTGAAATGCCCTTTTGACCGAGTTCGAAGATGAAAGAGATAGCAATAGTCGTTATTTTGATTTCTGTGAAATTTTCCCAACATTTCGTATTTTTCGAAAATCAGAATTCCGCAGATATCTCTGGATGAAAAAATGTCGAAAAATATTTTCCATTGGAAATTTTTTCAGCTACAAAAAAAGTCTCTTGAAATTTTCTATTAAAATCGCTCGTTACCGAGATAATTCCACAATTACTCAAACACAATTGTCGAAAAGTGAAATTTTCTGTCACGACATTGTGACAAACAGAAGATGATTCATATCATTATATTTCGCTGACGAGTGAATAACGGTCAATTTACTCAATTCTCAGGTTCCCCATTGTTTTTCCCTCCCGCAAGAAATGTTTTGTTTACCTGTAACAGCGTCGCAGACAAAAGCAATACCGGAAAGCAGCCACTCATTCCTCAAGATGCATCTCAATGGCCACCTGACAATAACCAGCGCAAGAATACCCTGCGCGAGGAAGGACAATAGGAGGCCTATTGTCACGAAAGTCTGAACGGCCATTAGCCAGGGAGGCAATAGCCACTCTCGAATCACGTGAAACTCTTGCGAGAATATGTGATGGCAACCGTCGAACATCTTGTCGAATTGGTAGTAGGGGTAGCGAAAATCGTGGAAGCAGTATTCCCACAGCCCCATGTGCTTGAAGTTACTGAATGTCTCTTGATAAGACTGAACCCAGTATGGACTAGAAACGAAAGATAAACAAGTGGTCAATTACATTTTTTGAATAAATCTAGCAAATTAGGGATTTGCTGTCGAATGATTTCTCTTTGTTTAATTCGTACTTCACTATTCGCTTCTGCAATTTTTTTATGTCATGGTACTATCGTCAATTGAAATGTCATCAAAATTTTGCGTATTATTTCGTTCTGTCGAATAATTCTACATTCAGACGAATAATTCTGCATTAATTAATTAATTAATCTACGAATAATTCTACATTCAGAAAATCGTGGAAGCAGTATTCCCACAGCCCCATGTGCTTGAAGTTACTGAATGTCTCTTGATAAGACTGAACCCAGTATGGACTAGAAATGAAAGATAAACAAGTGGACAATTACATTTTTTGAATAAATCTAGGAAATTAGGGATTTGCTGTCGAATGATTTCTCTTTGTTTAATTCGCACTTCACTATTCGCTTCTGCTATTTTTTTTATGTCATAGTACTATCGTTAATTGAAATGTCATCAAAATTTTGCGTATTATTTCGTTCCGTCGAATAATTCTACATTCAGACCCTCTCAAGACTCGAATTCGTTTTCAGTCCGGGTTTAATCGAGGTTCAATCGAGGTTTAAGCAGTGCATAGCCGGGATTTAATCAGGGTTTATTCAGGATTTAGCCAGAGTTTAACCCAGGTTCTGTCAGAAGTTAGTCGGGACCATGAATCAATATGAATAAGTATTCAACATAATAGACTAGTACCTGAGTTTAATAGAGATAGAGATTTTGATATAAAAAGCTCATGACGGTATTGTGTAACTTGATAAGCAATGATGCTGCTCTCACCATTTTTCAACTTGATTAAAAAGCCATTGAAATTAACTTTTCAAGCCCTGATTTAATTGCTATTACTGATCATTGTTTCAGTAATCATGAAAAACCGATTTTCTCTTTCAAATCGCATAAACAATGTGCTGTAACTCAACAACGAATTGTGCGACCCCCCATCATATTCTGATAGAATCAAGAGGGTATTGTTATCAATTTTTTGAGCCACGACTAATTCCATTTTGATGACAATTTTTTGAGTGATTGTTGAAAATCGATTTTTGGAGAAATATTCATTTTTTCGAATCTGTATGAAAAATTGAATATTAATTGGTGTCAATGAATAAAGATTATTCAAGTCTGTATTCACGAAAAAACTTGAGAATCTCGAATGGAGACTTTCTTTTTTTTTCATTTGAAAGTCTCATTTTGAGATAATAACTCCAAACAAAACATGATTTTTTTATAGTAAAAGAAAATGTCAGATCTTTTTTGCGACTGGAGAAATTTCCTGCGAGAATATTTCCTGAAATTTTTCTCAAGTCACTTATGAACGAAATAATAATAGAATTACTAACTCGGTACAGGAACACTCTATACAGAAAAAAATACAGAAAATGATGGAGAATATGAAAAATACCTTGTGAAGGATATGACGAGGAGGACTCCTCCGATGTAAGTGATAAGGCCACCGAAGACAATTGCATCTGAGCAAAACAAATAAAAAAACATCAATTAAAAATGGCCTCACTTTTTCTCCTAGACTCATTCATTAACGAGATCATAACGTATTATAACAAACCAGATAAAAATGAATAAATTAACCAATTAATTCATTAAGTTTGACTGCTTCAAATCAAAATCTCATTAACAAAATTAATAAAACAGGAACAATAATCACGATTATTCCAATAATGAATGATTTTAGTAAAAATTAATGAACGTTAAACATTTTCTTCTGAACTTCCTCATTAACGAGGTAATTCCCTAATTAACAAACCAGATGGAAATAAAATCAGTAGAACAGTTTACCTCGACTCAGTTTTCAGCCGAGTTTTTGAGGAATATCTCCGAATCTAAGAGAGACAGCGAAATTTTCGTAGAGATCTTTTTCGTAGCTCTCAACTCGCTCTACAAAAAAGGTAATACCGAAAATTTAGCTACCTGCCTTAGATTCCGAGATATTCATTAAAAACTGGCCAACAATAAAAAACGACTTCAACAGTTTTACGACTTTGGTACCGAAATAAATTAGAATTATTGTGAATAACAGCCCCTAACCCACAACAACCCCTGCATTGTCCCTCTAATTAAAAACATTAATTAATCAGAGCAATAATAAAAGAAGATCTTCGAATCTAGAAGAAAGTCACAAATAGAAAAATCAATCTCTAATTGTTCTGCTCCCTTCAACTGAAGAACTGACGACTCAAAACCCCTGGCACTACTGAATATTTAGTAAATATTGATTGAGGTTACCCATCAACAATGAATAACCTCGGAAATAAACTCACTGGAGGCCCTGGGATACTCTTGATTGCTCTCCGAGCCCATCCTGACGGATTAACCCCCTGTTTTCAATAAATATCCGAGTGTTGAACTTATTTGGCTCCTCGAGAGGAGTGAAAAAATGACAAACAACACTGGAACGCTCGTTCAGTCGGTGCTGCCACGCCTCGCTCACTCACCACTCGACTCATTCACATGTACATTCACCTCTCACATGCAATTGCGCGTATACACACTAACAGGTGGTCTAGGTGGCGCCGATCATTCCTACAGACGAGGGCAGAATGACCGTCATTTTTCGTCACATGACGCGATTTTATAATACATAATAATTAATATAATAATAATATTAATTATAATTATTATAATAATTATTAATAATATTAATAATATTAATATTATTAATAATATTATTATAATAATTTAATAATTATAATAATTATTATTAATAATATAATTAATAATAATGATAATTATCTCTCCATATAAATAAAAAAATAAGGCGAAAAATTCAGGGAACGCTCAAATTCAGGGGCCTCTTAAATTCAGGGGACGCTGGGTGCCTATACGGGGGTTCCTATATGGGGAGGGTGTGGTCATAAAGGGCATATCGATATTTATGGAGGATTACCATATTAGGGGATGCTCATATGGAAGATGTTTATGGGTACGGTCACACCGTTGCGGTCACACGGACGG
>NW_021680434.1:570702-580634 GCF_001412515.2 Diachasma alloeum
CCCCCCCCGGGTTGGCGATCGGAGCGAGCAGGGGGCGAAGCCCCCTAGTTAATTATATTATTAATAATAATAATAGTAAATTAATAATAATGATAATAATTATTAATTATAATATTAATAATAATAATAATAATAATAATAATAAGGACATGAATTCTGAAGAAGAAAGAAAGCAATAAAGGTAAAAAGAAATCATCAGCAAAGAGTGAAATCTAGAATAACGAAAATGAATGAAACCCTCGTGTTTGTAAATACAATTGGAGACAGATTCGATCGTTCCTAGTCATTTTCACAGTTGATTTGTGATCAACTGAAGAAACTGTCGCCTCATCACCTCAATTTTCCCCAGAACAGAATAAAAAAAATATCAAAAACTAATTAAAAAATCTTCGGTTTTCTCACTCAAATAATTCCCTAGAGGCATTGATTTAATAATTAATTGAATTGTTGAATCAATTGTCATTTGTGTAACGGTAAAAATGAAGGCCAGTAATTCTGGAAAAGAAAAAAAAAGTAAAAGTGAAAGAAAAACATCAGCAAAGAGTGAAATCTAGTGAATAACGAGGCTGAAGCGAAATAAATAGAACTCTCGAGTGTTTATGAATATAATTAAAGTGAGATTCGATCATTTCCAGCCTATTTCCTAGTTGATATGTGATCAACTGAAGAAACAGTGCCTCATCACCTCAATTTTCCCCAGAATAGAATAAAAAAAATATGAAAAACTAAAATTAATTACAAAATCTTCAGTTTTCTCACTCAAATAATGTCTGGATTATTCCCTTGAGTCAGTTAATTATTCGGTAAATAAATCAATCGTTGGATTAAGTGTTATCATTTGTGATAAAAATGGAGAATGATAATTCTGAAGCCTCTGGTGCCAGGAGAAGTCGAGAAGAATCATCGGAGGAGAGTGTCGAAGGCCTATCGAACCGTCAGCAAGCCGAACTAGACCGAATTCTCCACGAAATGAACAAATGCAACAATCGGATTAAAAGACTGGAGGCGATGGAAGTGGATTTCGATAATGAACGGAGGAGCAGCTTCCTGGAGCTCCACAAGTGCAGGAGGAAAATCGTGGATTTGTATTACGAGGGGTGCGAGATCAAGGGCTACTCCAGGGACGCCGGTCGTCCCCTGCTGAGGGATAAAAATCTCGAGGTCACTGGACATCCCTCCATCGACGAAGTTATCAATAGTGTTATCAATGACGACTGGTTCAATATTCCCACGTACTCGGAAATCCTGGAGTGCGTCCAGTTTTGCAATGAGGAGGACGATTTGGGGATGGAGAAGAGCGTTGAATCTAGTTTGGGTGAGTGATAGTTTATTCTTTTTGCGGATGGATTTTTCTTCGGGGATCTGGGGAGGGGAGAACGGGGTAAAATGAAACACCCGGGGAAAGTGGTATTTAGCACAATTCTAGTTTTTTTTTAACAAACCATTTCGATTGGAGCATGTTTGTAAGGATTCTCTCAATCCCCTACAAAATTTCCAACCCCCTGGAAAAAGTACTTGAGGGTAGTAGAAGGGTGAAAAGTTATTTTTTTGCGATTTTTACACAAGAACAATTTTTTTGGACACGAATTATGAAAAAAACAAACAATTGGAGAATGTTTCCTATTGGAGAATGTTTCTCAGGACGCCCTCTATCCCCTAAAAAATCGCCAAGGCTCTGGGAAAAGTACTGGAGGGTAGTAGAAGGGTGAAAAGTTATTTTTTTGCGATTTTTACACAAGAACAATTTTTTGGACACGAATTATGAAAAAAAAAACGAACAATTGGAGAATGTTTCCTATTAGATAATGTTTCTCAGCACGCCCTCTATCCCCTAAAAAATCGCCAAGGCCCTGGGAAAAGTACTTGAGGGTAGTAGAAGGGTGAAAAGTTCGTTTTTTGCGATTTTTACACAAAAAAATTTTTTTTGGACACGAATTATCAAAAAAAAATGAACAATTCCTTTTGGAGAATGTTTCAAAGGACTCCCTCAATCCCTTAAAAAATTGCCAACCCCCTCGGAAACGTAGTTGAGGATAATAGAAGGATGAAAACTTCATTTTTTGCGATTTTTACACAAGAAAAAAATCGTTTGAACATGAAATATCCAAAAAAAATGAACAATTTCTCATTAAAATTATCTAGTGAATTCGCTAGGTTTTTCTATTAAAATTTTTACTCCGTCATTCACCAAAAATATGTTCAAAAATATTTTAGGAATCCCGAAAGTCTCCTCCTCGAAGAAAATTCCTAAACTAATGAAAAAATATCATACTTTTTTGTTATCGTTATTTTACATCGCTTCGACCCAGTTGGGGTGTGCTGCGATGATGATAAGGACTTTAAGGGTGCCAAGTGAATTTGAAAAAAGATTTTTTAAAAATTTTTTCTTTCCCTCCATCATTGGAGAAATATGTATTCATCCATCCGACGAAATTTCAAACCCGCAACCGGAACTAGACATCGAGAAAATAAATGCGGAAAATCCTCTATTTCGCGTGACGAACCTCGAGAAAGCATGGGATCAAAGGGGTACGGCGGGTTGAAATATCTCTCTTATTCACCCCGGTACCCCATTGTTTTTTGTCGCCATCACATTGAACACATCATTCCCCATATCTTCAAATTTTTTCAAATTTTTCTTGAGTTCCTAGGGGGTTGAAACGTTCAATTTAATCAAAACTCCATAAGAGGCCGTGTATAAGACTGATTTTGTTTATTTAATTTCTCGATATCCATAAGTTCTAAAATTTTGAAATTGTCACCGATGTTCACCATCTGTCTAATACTATTAATTAAAAAAATTATAACTTTGTTGGTGAATGTCAATTTTCAAGGTCATCGCTAAATTCACTTGGCACCCTTAAATAGTTAGGTCTCACCATTCTACCCGGCCGGGTTTTTGAACTCGGAACCGTTCGCGTGTGAGGCAACGAACTTACCCACTGCGCCAGGCCACCGGACAAAAAAAAAAAAAAAAAAAAAAAAAAAAAAAAAAAAAAAAAAAAAAAAAAAAAAAAAAAAAAAAAAAAAAAAAAAAAAAAAAAAAAAAAAAAAAAAAAAAANTGCCCTCCCAGAACCCAACCCTCGAGTAACCCTCGATGCTTCCACGTTCCAGCGGAGCTCGCCTACGTAAAAGTGGTCAACACCCTCCAGAGAATGCGACAGCAAGACTTCTACAACTCCTACGCCCCGATCTACCAGGAGACCGACGACCCAGCGAAGCTGAGTCGACCCCTGTGGGAGAAGCTCGTCCGCAACGACGCGATCGCTCGAAGGAACCTCACCCGGTTGTGCGACGAGTACACGAGGAAGGAGCACGAGTCCCTCGCCAGCAGGATCTCCACGAGAAGAGCTCCCCGAGTCCCGAGGCAGCCCCCGAAGGTCAGGAGACCCCCCGCCAGGACGTCCAGCGAGTCAGAGGCCTCCGAAGACGTTTCCACCGAAGAGTCGACCCCGAAGGCCCCACGAGCTCCAAATGTCCAGGAAAACGTGGAGAACAGACTTCGAACAGTGAAATTCGCTTCAGACCTGGAGACGAGTGACTCAGACTCGTCTACAGAGCCCAATTCTCCAGAAAAATCCCCGAATGGGTCCAATCAGGGGGAAACCGACTCCTCTGACTCGTTGACGCCTCCACTGAGTCAAATTTCAGAGAGGACCTCGGAGGAGGAACAGGTGGAGGCCTCGACTGCCCAGAGCCACCAGGACTCGTCTCGATCGATGAACAGCGCTCCCAATTTCGCAGTCTCGACCTTGAATGAAGAGCACTCCAGGTTCTTCGTCAACGCCTCCAGCAGCTTCCATCCGTCATTTCGGGTCAACAAGGTGCGGGGGAAGTATGCGAGCTTTTCTCGGGTTGAAACAAGAGAGATTTCGGAAGATTCGGGGGAGGAGGTGAGGGAGGGCGAGGGGGGTGGGGCAGAGCAGACAGGAGTGTCCAGTGGAGGAGAGGGCGGAGGTGTGGGGGCACCTGGGGACGCTGGGAAGAGAGGACTGCGTGATAAATGTCTGGTTATGTGAGGATAATTTTTGCTGTTTAGGGGGGTATTTATTTATTTGTTTAGAATGGAGTTCCTCGATGATTCCTATATTAATTTATGCTCGTTTATCATGTGTAGTTATGATCGGGTAATCTTAATTACACTCTCAATAATTTTAGTAACTAATGAGTAAACATAAAAAATTTGTTAAACTATTTATTCCAAAGTAAAAATGATACAGTGATATCTTCTCGATATGTACATTACATCAGTAAAAAGAGTCTTATTGTAAAAACATTATGAAATAAAATAGAATACTATTGAAGGAGACTCAAGTCCATGTACAGGAGTTGCATTTCAGTTATTGGAAAAAATCTCACGTGTGAGAATGCCATTCTAGTGGACGTAAAGCTCTAGATCATTTTTCTTTCTTCATTGAGTTTGTACTTAAGGACGGACGAAGTAGTTATCAATTTCTTTGAGTTGAACGTCGTATAAACTAAAAATACCCTTTCGATTCCCTTCTGTCGTCTGAGTTATTAAAAGCCGGGTTTGTTGATTAATCAATGGATTAAATGGTAAAACGTAATAACAAAACGAATTAATTCCTCATCTTTCTGAGTTGATAATTATCGCAGTAAAAAGCGATTTTAGAGGATATTTTTTTTAACACAAAAAATAATGTTCGACAAGTTTTGAATTAATTATCTTGTTAATTTCGTATTGATCTCGATAACGAGCTGTTTTATGAGAAATTTTGAAAATACATTTTTCATTCCAAATTCAATTTTTAATCGAAATTATTTCGTGACATTTTCTTCTAAATTCACTCATTCTCGAGGTAATGAATGGATTTTGAAAATGGGAGAAAATCGACTCCAACGTTATTTGTTGGATATATTCCTCTCTGTAGGAAGATTTCTTGATATTTTTTTAAAAATCCACTCATTTCCGAGATATTCCCATATTAATCCCTTATTAACTTCTTATTAATCTCGACAATGAGCTGTTTCAGGAGAAATTTACAAAAAATATTTTTTATTCAAAATTTAATGGTCAAACATTTAATGGTCAATGATTATGTGACATTTTCTCCTAGATTCATTCATTTTCGAGATAATAAATGATTTAATAAATGTAAAAAAAGGTCTCAAACGTTTTTTATCGGAAATATTCCTCTGCAGGAAGATTTCTTGCTAGTTTCCTAAATTCCCTCATTTTCGAGAAATTCCCTACAAAATGTTCCCCCCCCCCCCNAATGTTTCCCCCCCCCCGTGTTCTAATATAAACTAACAATAACCGAAAACTTGAACTTCATAAATTACATTTCACCAAGCAATTCCCTAATCAATTACAAGGCACCTGACGAACCCAGTAAATTGTCAATTCTCGAGAATAGCTGACGATTCTCCTCGTTCTCATACTGGAACACAAAAAATGGACGGATTTGGACGGATGCAGTGACGCATTAATAAATAAAATTCCCTTATGACTTGGACTCAAGTTGGAACCGCGTCTGCGACTCCTTCAAGTATCTGCGTTTCTTCTTCTGAACAGATGCCTCGACGAGGAAGAGGCCCCCTGCGATGATGCAGAGAACACTGCCGATGACTCCAAGCGCGAATGACCAGGAGAAGTAGTTGTTCTCGTGATCTGGCATCCAGCCCTTTCCGTTTGCGAGGCAGGCGAAGACGATGACACCTATGGCGCCACTGACTCCAGCTACTATCAGTATGAATCCGATAGAGTAGATCAGCTGGACAAAGCGCCTGTGCTCTGGGTCCAAGCATGTCGTGAAGAAGATGACTAGGGCAAATGCTATCAGCATCAGGACGAAGCAGATTGTGAAGAACAACTGGGTGATGATCATGAAGGCTGAAAGGAGAAGCGAATGTGAAACAGTGACTTTTTATGAACGCGTCATTTATTGAATGCAGTGATTCATTCGGACTTGTACACTGATGAAAAAAATTATTGAGATATTTCTTTCATGGAGCAAGTATTATATACTTGAGCCAAGTTCAAATAAATAAGATGTTACGGTGAATAACAATTATTTCCTCTTGAGATACATTTACTTGAAGCAAGTAAAACAGTCTTAACCCTAGTCTGGTCACCCTGCGCGACCCAACGACTTTGGCCGCGTCCGCGGGGAAGTGTCGCCGTGTTATTTAGGCCCGAACGTTGCCAAATTCACTCTACACTGCCCGGGGGCGTTTAGCCAGTTTCCGGCAACGTCGCGTAACAGGCACTTTCATTCAACATGGGAAAAAATCATTCCTCTGTGAGAAAAAAATTGTTTTCTTCAGGAATTTCGAGAATTATGTTGTTCTGAAATTACTCTAATTTTTTAGATACTTTAATTGGAAATGTCAAATTTTTTTGAATTTTTCCGATCAGCTATTCAATGGAAATTCAAGAAACACGACGGGCTGCGGCGTTTCCCTCATATGGTGACCAACCTAGGGTTAAGAGGAATGAATTGAATGTTGTTTTTCATCACGCTGTGACGAAAAGTGAACTTTTCGGCACGCTCCGCGTGCCTAAAAGTCCAATTTCTGTCACATTGTGATGAAAAATATTGTTCGTAACTCGTGAAAAAATGTTTTTTAGCTCGTGGGATTATTAAACCTCCCACTCGCCAAAAAACACTTTTTTGCACTCGTTACGAAATATACTATTCTCGAATGAAGCCGATGATTAAGGGTGCCAAGTGAATTTGAAAAAAGATTTTTAAAAAATGTTTTCTTTCCCTCCATCATTGGAGAAATATGTATTCATCCATCCGACGAAATTTCAAACCTGCAACCGGAACTAAACATCGAGAAAATAAATGCGGAAAATCCTCTATTTCGCGTGACGAACCTCGAGAAAGCATGGGATCAAATGGGTACGGCGGGTTGAAATATCTCTCTTATTCACCCCGGTACCCCATTGTTTTTTGTCGCCATCACATTGAACACATCATTCCCCATATCTTCAAATTTTTTCAAATTTTTCTTGAGTTCCTAGGGGGTTGAAACGTTCAATTTAATCAAAACTCCATAAGAGGCCGTGTATAAGACTGATTTTGTTTATTTAATTTCTCGATATCCATAAGTTCTAAAATTTAAAAATTGTCACCGATGTTCACCATCTGTCTAATACTATTAATTAAAAAAATTATAACTTTGTTGGTGAATGTCAATTTTCAAGGTCATAGCCAAATTCACTTGGCACCCTTAAATTGAGCTTTCCGTACATCGCATTGAACGAAATTTCTGATATCCAAGTTTGTGTTGAATTGCCGTAATCTGTGATTCTGTCGTAAACTAATGCGATTTTTTTTTGTCAAGAAATATTAACTTCTTTCAACTCAACGACATCTTACTAGAATCTCAAAGCTTTTTCCGCGTAACAATATTCATCATGATTCGACATACGAAATGCATTTATATTCTTTCTTGCTCCTGAAATTCTCCACAAACAGGTCTTCTGATCACGTCCGTCAAACGTCTTCCCTGCGAAAGGATTTTCGAAATGACACTCGAGTAAATTCCACGATTATTTCGTTAATCACTTGATGACCTAAATGAAAGCGAAATTTTCTTTTGACTAGGCAAACTTTTGTTTTTGAACAAAGAATGAACTTGTCGACCCAAGATGACAGAGAGAATAATACCCGTCATTACTTACAGTGATTCATTCACTCCGGCAGTGAGGTAATCACAGTAGAGACGAATGAAATATTCATGGACACATTATTTCGTAGATCCAGAGGAGGGAACTTTTTCGAGGCTCGAAATTCTCTTCAAGAATGGTATTTTCATTAGTTTTGCGAGATCACGTATGAAAAAGTTTAACGCCGTGGCTATTCGCAGAAAAAACGATCTATTCGATTCAGATAGTTTATTCAATCAAAATGAACCATTTTACGTTGCAGTTCTCTCCAAAAAGTGTTTCTGCGTAAATCGCTCTAGACCCCTCCCCCATTGACTAAAACAGGGGCGGGTGGGGTAAAACGGACACTTTAGACTTTTTTTAAATTACTCATAACTCAGGAACAAATAGATCAATTGAGCTCAGTTTAGGCTCGTCGCAAAGGGAAAGAATTGTTCTTTGTACTGAAAAAAAAATTATTCAATTTTATCAACATTTCAACTCCTACTTAACATGTTTTAAAAATTGAAAAGTGTCCGTTTTACTCCAATCGCCCCTATCAAATATTTACTAAAACAAAAAATATTTTATTTTAACAATGAAAGTAAATATTTATTTACTTTTATTTTATCTTCATTTTTTTATTTTTTTGTTTTATTTTAAATATTTACTTTTGTTCTAATAAGAATGGAATACTATTTTTTCAAAAACATACGAAAACAATTATTAAATTCCCCCGAATCACTCTCATTCTATTTTTCTTTTCTTCTCATCAAGGAAATGAAACGAAAAAACATGGAAAATTTGAGCCGAGGAAATTCTATAGAAAATATCTCAATAGAATAAGTTATGTAGAAAAATTGAATTCTATTGACTTTTTCTACTGAATATTTTCTATTGAACATTTCAATCGAATCGGCCAAAAACTAATAGAACAGTTCAATAGAAATTCAACAGAATTTTCTGACGAATTTGATAGGTTTTTCTATTAAATTTTTTCGTCGTGTTTCCCACTTGTTCTCTCATCATATCAAAACACCTCAAAGCAGTTCTTGAGCTTTCCCGAAAAAGCGACAAAATCAATTTAAATTAAAAAACTCACGAGGTATTAAAAATTCCCTGATGTCTGACCACCCAGCGGTGAAAGGATCGTAAATCCACCTGCACCCGACGAAGAATTGTGTGGGTGCATCAGCCGCCGCAGGATCAGGCAGCGACTTGTAGCAGTGTGTCCACAGTCCAATTTTATTCAGATTTGTGCTCGTGATCCTCCAGTCGCTGGCCAGCCACGATGGGGTGGCAAAAGCCACCGCAACGCACACCAGTGCAACCGAAAACACACCGACAGCCACACTACCCGAGAAACTTTGTTTCTTCATTCTCCTTTTCGTCAATCGCGCCTTCACAAACTCCAAATCTTCGATCGAATTTCAATAATTCAACAATTTCGAACTATTTCGTTGCGATAATTCCGCAAAAACCCATGGGCCACTCTTGCTCCAATTTTTTCCGAGGATTTCTAAGCCTCGGCACAACCACACCCAGCGTCGAACTGTGACAACACAATCAAATCAACCTGAGTCAATGCTGGGCTTGGCCGCCACTCCACCGACACACCGCGCACTCGACTAACTTCGGTAACTCTCGGATGACTAACACACAGGAGCACTCCCCGAGCGAATTAAAACGTCGTGAGAACATGTGTTATGAGCGGATGAGGTGATGCATTCGCCTTGTCTATTATTTATTTATTTTTTTCAATTGAAAGTTCATTTCATGAACACAGTAATACATAGTAAGCATAAAAGCTTGGTGAAAAATGAGCTTTTGTTATTGATATTGGTGAAATACATTCGGTGTTGCACACCATCCTTAATTTCTAAGTATACACTGAGAGAAAAACACGTCAAACAAGTCGTGTTTGCGCCAACAAAATCGCTAGTTGAAAATTGCCAAAAAAGATTTTTTTTGGTTCGAATTTGAAAGTCTCAAACATGAATAATTGTTCTGCTCTCGACAGCAACGAAATGTTTGGCTCAAGAGGCGGATAATTCACACCAGACGGTGCCTTTTCAGGATGAAAATATCTCACAGAGAAAAATTTATCAACAAATATTTTATCATTATTATTATTATTGTTTCATTTATCATTATTATTGTTTCATTTAAGGGTTCATTTGTTGTCTGTGATTATTAGACAGCCGAAACGAAACACTACTATCCCTTGTTTCGCATAAAACTAGTATATTTCGTAATGAGTGCAAAATAGTATATTTCGTAACGAGTGCAAAAAAGTGTTTTCATCACGCTGTG